>NW_017672606.1:0-37479 GCF_001879085.1 Nicotiana attenuata
TATAAATTGTGAAATTATTGATGTGGAAGTGTGGAAGAGGAAGCAGGAGAGATTGTATACTTGTTCGGCTTAGTTGTTCCCTCTTTGTTGATTTGATTGTTGTTTTTATTACTGCTACATACTTGTTTATGGTTCGAGTTTACTAGGAGCAAGGTTTGTTCATACATACCAGTACAATTCAAATGTATTGACGTCCCTTTTGCCGGGGGCGCTACATTCGTGTTATGATTGTAGGTGGATCTGTAGCAGGTACTCCAGTCCACCGATCGTAGCTCCCCTTCATCCTCCATCAGCTTTTTGGTGAGCCCTTTTCCTCTCGGGGCCCTGCGTGGCTCAGGCCGCTTGTTTCCGGAGTTTTATTTTTATTTTTGTGTAAGGTATGGCCGGAGCCTTGTTACCGGCAAATACTATATTATCCTGTTGTACTTTTAGAGGCTCCATGGACAGTAGATATGGGTTAAGAACTTGTGTAAACATATGTTCATGTGTTGGGCAAAGAATTTGTAATTTTATTAACTATTATGTACGTATATGTTTTGCAAAAGGGTGTTCTAAGTTAATTATATGGCTAATTCTTGGAATATTGAGTAAGGAAAACATGGGGTAACACGTGGGTTAGGAAAGGCACCCAGGTCCGTTTGACTGGGGCTACCCGGTCGGGCGCCGGTCATGTCCCTCGGATTTGGGGCGTGACAAAATGCGATGCTCAACTCGACCCAAGTACCCAACTCACGTTGAACTGCCATCTAAAAATGCGAGGAAAACTGCGTACCTCGGTCAGAAATAATGGACACGAGCACACCATGAAGACGAATAATCTCCCGGATATAGATCTCAGCTAACCTCTCTGAAGAATAGGAGACTGCCACAGGCATGAAATGCGCTGACTTGGTCAGTCTATCAACAATAACCCATATCGCGTCGAACTTCCTCTGAGTCCGTGGGAGTCCAACAACGAAGTCCATAGTGATACGCTCCCACTTCCACTCAGGAATCTCAATCTTCTGAAGCAAACCACCAGGTCTCTTATGTTCGTACTTTACCTGCTGACAATTCAAACACCAAGCTACATACGCAACAATATCCTTCTTCATCCTCCTCCACCAATAATGCTACCGCAAGTCATGGTACATCTTAGCGGCGCCCGGATTAATAGAATATCAGGAACTATGGGCCTCCTCTTGAATCAACTAACTACATCCTTCCACATTAGGCACACAAATATGACATGCATCCTCAAAACTCCATCATCTCCAACTGTAACCTGCTTGGCACCCCGTGCCGCACCGTGTCCCTAAGGACAAGCAAATGAAGATCATCATACTACCGATCTCGGATACGCTTAAATAATGAAGAACGAGCGACTGTGCAAGCTAGCACACGGCTGGGCTCAGAAACATCCGACCTCACGAACTGATTGGCTAAAGCCTGAACATCCAAAGCAAGCGGTCTCTCACCGACCGAAATATACGCAAGACTGACCATACTGGCTGACTTCCTACTCAAAGCATCGGCCACTACATTCGCCTTCCCCGGATGATACAAGATAGTGATATCATAGTCTTTCAACAGCTCCAACCACCTCCTCTGCCTCAAATTGAGCTCCTTCTGCTTGAACAAGTATTGCAAACTCTTGTGATTCGTGAACACCTCACATGACATGCCATATAAATAATGCCTCCAAATCTTCAGCGCGTGGACAATGGTTGCTAGCTCCAAATCATAATTGGGTAATTCTTCTCGTGAATCTTCAACTACCGTCAAGCATATGCAATAACCTTGCCATTCTGCATCATCCGCGCCAAGTCCAACATGAGATGCGTCACAATACACTGTATATGGCCCTGAACCCGTAGGCAATACCAACACCATTGCCGTAGTCAAAGTTGTCTTGAGCTTCTAGAAGCTCGCCTCACACTCGTCCGACCACCTGAACTGAGCACCCTTCTGGGTCAACCTGGTCATCGGGGCTGCTATAGATGAAAACCCCTCCACAAACCGACGGTAATAACCCGCCAAACCCAAGAAACTCCGGATCTCTGTAGCTGTTGTAGGTCGAGGCCAGTTATTGACCGCCTCTATCTTCTTTGGATCCACCTGAATACCCTCTACTGATACAACATGGCCCAAGAATGCAACTAAACTCAACCAAAACTCGCACTTCGAAAACTTAGCATACAACTAACTGTCCCTTAGAGTCTGGAGAACGACTCAAAGATGTTGCTCATGCTCCTCCCGGCTGCGGGAATAGATCAAAATATCATCAATGAAGACAATCACAAAGGAATACAAATAAGGCTTGAACACTTGGAAGGCCTCAGCCTCAGGTCTGGCTGGAAAAGCATAACATCGTGGCTGGGTCCTACCACCCTGAACTACATTCCTGGGACGACCTCCTACTGGCTGGCCTCCACCTCTAGCGGCCTGACCTCCACCTCTAACGGCCTGACCTCCACCTCTAACACCTCGACCTCCACCTCTAGCTGCCTGACCCCTACCTCTAGCTGGCCGAGCGGGCTGTGGAACACCCGGTGCCTGAACCATAGCACGAGAACCCTGCTGCTGAGAACTACTCGATGCTCGAGGGCAAAATCTAGCAATGTGCCTCGGATCGCCACAAGTATAACGAGTCCTTGGCTGCTGGGATTGCTGACCTTGAAACTGGCCCTGACGGCCTGAGTAACCACCCTGAAAACTCTGGAGCGGAGATGCACTAATAGGAGCTGGTGATACACTGTAGGGTAGCTGATCCGAATACTACATATAAGAACCACAGCCACCTGGTGTTGATACACAATTTTTCCCTATAATATTTTTGAAATGCATATATACCTTTAAAACTATGCATTAGCATCAGTTGGTATTTTTCCATAATTTTTACATTTTTTAAATTAATTTATCTCAATATTTTATTCATATAAATAAATACAAAATTCCATTATAGATGATTTTAAAACATCTCTTGATTTAATGTTACAATTTATGGTCCTATTAAGTTCAAATTATCTCACAAATGGCTAGATTTACATCTTTTGGTTACAATTGCAATTATTTTGTAATTATAGCTCATGCATACATCACTGCATTTTACCAGAAATTAGCCCGTTATATTTTTAAAATATTGAATAATTATTTTAAAGCATCTCCGTGCATGAAAAATTATTTTTCTCATTGTTGATTATTTTATAAAATAATTTATTCAAATACCTGGGTATTTAACAAATAGCCCCCTTATTTCGGATTTAGCCTAATTGAACAGCCCAATTTCAACCCCTAACCCACTAAGACCAAGCCCAAATCGCTCAAACCCAACCCCAATTAATCTAAAACCCGACCCAAGCCTCCCCAAATCCTGGTCGCTGATCTCTGAGATCAACGGCCCGTATTTGTTCTTACCATAATTAACCTAATGACCCCTTCCTAACCTAATTCATTTCCACCATACCCTACCGTCACCCTTTCCCCTCTCTCTCAGATGCTCTCTATTTGAATCCTAAGTCAAGCGCCGTCACCGGCTTAGCCCTCCATTCTATGATGTTTCTTTATCATCTCAGGCCTATACTGGCCTCCTACTTGCTATGGTTCATCAGTTTCTTAGATCCTTGAGAAGATCTCAAGGGACCTAGGTTGTCTAGTTTGCACCTTCGATTTCTTTGCCTGTTTCAGGCCGTTTGCTCGACCATGAGTAAGAAAGCTCTCTTATTTTTCTATGGATCCATGATTGTCTAGGCCTATGTTCTCGTCTCTGTCATGCTTTCTATAGAACCTTAATTTTTATCTCCAATCTGTTTAGATCTGAGACGAATCGAACATATCTCACATGTTTTCCTTGAAAATTTTCTGGTTTTCGACTGATTTCGTATTTTTCCTAAACTAGGGTTTACCCTAAGTCATCTTCTCAAAGAGTTTTCTGATTTTCGAATGCTTAATCGTTTGTTCTTAAGTGTTCTTGACTGATTTATGCTAAAGTTGCATAAGCCCTAGTTGATTCATGATTAAAACTCTCATTATCTGGTGTTTTGCTCCGATTCTGAGCTTTTCAAAGTTACGAGTCATATTGGTTCATTCTGTATTCTGATTTACACGCTTTCCCTTAGTCAAATTCCTTGCTTTCTGATTTTTATCCTAATTAATAGGGTATTTGAATTGTTTTCCGCCTAATTTCTCTGACCCTAAAGTTCTAATCAGCCTATTTTGTCTATGGAAATTGATATATTCTTTCCAAAATTATTGAGTGATTTGCTCTGTTAAAAATTTCATGTGCATGATTCTTGATTATTTCCTTGTTTACGACTTAATTAGTCTTCTTGCCTTATTTAAATTGCCTATAGTATCTACTGATTCCTTGCACGATTATTTCCTTAATTAGATTCCTAGTTATTCACTCTTTGCCTAAGTCTGATTTGAATTTCTTTCCTTAAATATTTCCTGCCCTTACCGTTGGTTAATTACCCTTAATAAAGGGAAGACTATGCTGATTTTTCGTGTAATTGATTCTGTGATCTTCCCTTGATTAACTGAAGTTGATTCTTTTACCTTATTTGCTCTACTCTTGAACTACTATATAAACTCCCCTGTTTTACTTCTTAAGACACGAACATCAGTTCATAACACACACATACATCCAAATTGTTCTCCTTCTTTGCTACTTGTGCTATTGTGGGTCTAGCCGGCTGAAAGCCAAGGCTATATAGTGGAATTGCACCTGTTTCTTTCATATTCTACATTTCTCTTACTTGGCTGGTATGTCTCAGTTAAATTTTAAAACCTAAACTCTATGTGTTTCATTTCAGTGCTAGCTCATTAGTTATAGATTCAACTCCAGTTCTTGTTTACTGCCTTACTTAGCATGTCTCATCCTGCTTTGTTCAATATGTAATTAGCATGTACAAACTATAGTTGTCCATTTGATGTTTGTCCAGCATGTCTATTCACCCTTGTCTATTCTCTTTCCCTAAGGAAATCATGTTAGTTACCTAATATTTAAGGCATTCGACTGACTCTAGTTCTGTGTTTGATTCTGCCCAGTATTTCTTTGCTTTCAACATGGCTTTATTACCTACCATCATGACTAACATGTTAATTCTATAAGCTTCTAAGTATTCTATGCATTTTGTTGACTATATGCCTCCTTGAGCCCTGTCATGTGTTCTCTTTAAAAATGTAAATTCTATGTGTCCCCAATCCCTTTACCCTGATGTGAGATATGTCTGTTAAGTGTTTCTGAATCTGGATGTTTTATGACCAATTGTTGTTTGTTGTTTTCAAAGTGTTTTGGTACTCTTCTTAAACTGTTTTTTCACTACCAAACTAGTTTCTATTTTAGAAAACCTTTTCACTCTTAGAGTCATCTCTATACTGTTTTCACTAACTCATTCAAACTGTGTCAAGCACTCTCACTTTACTCTTAGATTATTAAGTTCTGCCCCTCTGGTATGTGTACTGCTTAGGGATCCTTGAGATCTCTCTATACTCTGTCATACTAGGGCTGGCCCTTCCACACTACACATAACCAGTCCCTATTTGAGAAAGGTCTTGGTGTGAGCACTGCCCGGGATCCTTGAGGTCCTTAGGGAACTCTGGCACACCTGGACACTTGTTAGCTATGAGATTTCTGGGCATTTGAGATTACTCGGAAGGCCCGTTACTCCCAGGTTTATTTTGGGCCTGCTTCAGGCTCTCCATAGTATAAGTTTACTTCTGACTGATGTAAAATACTAAATCTTGGTTTGTAATAATCCTTTGTAAACAGATATTGGGGTAACTAGTAAAAAGGGGAGGGTAGCTATATGATTCTGTGGGGTAAATTGGGTAGAAACCATGTTTTAGGTTTTACATTATGATGAGTTGCTGTATAAATCATGTTTTAGGTCTGTATGATGCATTAGATATCATGCTTTAGGATTGCTATGCTTACTCGCATTAAATCATGCAAAATTAGATACCTTGACTTAGGACAATCATATTTACTGCTTCTGCATATCACATGTTATAGTTCATCATTTCACTTCTAATTCTGCATAAGTCGCTATCACTTAGAAATCCTGCCATTAAGTTACTAATACTGTTTAAAATAAAATAACCTTCTCCATGTGCATCAGAGATCCTGTTTTAGGACCACATGTACATCTTCTTTGAAACATGTCGCTAAAATAAGTAGGTTAAAACAGCCCCACACATATGTACCATGTTCTGGTATGAATCAGTATAAAATCACCTGCTATATATTCATCACTTAGATCAGCATGCCTATAGGATGAAAGAACTTCAAATTGTTTACGTGGTTCCCAGATTATGACTGCATATACACGCCTAGGCAAACCTTAGGCCGTTAGATAACTGTGAAATCAGGTTTTGTTTATGTGTGAAATTGTCCAGGCTTAACAGGCTATAAAACTAGTAGGCAAACTAGCTAGGATTCTGCCACTTCCCTTAAAACAAACGCTGCATGTTATGTTCTGTAATGTTCATCTAGATATCATGTTCCTAGGTTTTCTGAATTTCTTTAAAAATCAGTTGTTTGAGACGTGCTGCTTATTTGCCTATGAATATGTGGAGGTAAATATGAGCCTTTTATGTGTTTCCTTAATTGACAGTCCTATGTGTTATTTGTTGTCTCCTAGACTTTTGCCTTTTAAAAACCTTAGGATTGTCTAGAACTACCTAAGTCTAGACGTCCTAAACTCCTCCGGGACCACAAGGAAGGGACGGGTAAAGCACGCTTAGAGTTCTTTAATTAAACTCGCTTATAACCACTAAGGGGAGGGTAATGGGTAGTAAAAGGATATGATGACCTGCGCGCTTTATTCACGTGTAGCCCCTCTAGTTGAGGAGGATTACCGGGCATTGCACAGATTGATCCTATAGGCTAATCAACTTAGGACTTCCCTTTCCCAATTCACATATGTGTTTAAACTGTCTAAACTTCATTTTTTCATATATGTGTTTAAACTGTCTAAACTTCTTTTTCTTTACATATATGTGTGTTTAAACTGTCTAAACTTCTTCTACTTTCATATATGTGCATTGGACCACCTAAACCTCCTTGATCATATATGTATTTAGACTGCGCAAACTACCTTTATTTGCAAATATGTGCTGAGATTACTTACTTGTTAATTGACTAATTCACACAGCTCGGTCGTGACCCACCTTTATGGACTGCAAGGGGTGCCTAACACATTCCCCTCAAGGTTATTTCGAGCCCTTACTCTAATCTATGGTAATGCAAACTGGTTACATGAGTTAATTGCTCTAGGTGCCCTAACGCACCTTAATCCGTTAGGTGGCGACTCTTCAAATACCCAATTCCCAAAAGGAAACGAGTCGTTCCCGCATGGATGTCGAAACCCGGACTTCCCCGCGAAGAAAAAATGGGGCGCAACACCTGGAGCACCCTTAGAAGCCTGAAGTGCTGAATGAAACGGCCTAAGAGGATGGCCCCTACCAAAAGAATCCCTGCCTCAAGACAAGGCACCACTGAATCTGCCTGAATGACGAGGCCTCTTATCAGACCCCTGACCACTCCCCTGTGATAGAACCATCTCAACTCGCCGGGCCACATTGACCGCATCCTGAAAAGAAATCTCGCTCCCTGTCTCCTTAGCCATCTACAATCGAATAGGCTGAGCGAGTCCCTCAATGAACCTCCTCACTCTCTCTCTCTCTCTCTCTCTCAATGGGAAGTATAATAAGAGCATGACGGGCCAAGGCAATAAATCTGGTCTCGTACTAAGTGACAGTCATAGAGCCCTGCTGGAGACACTTAAACTGCCTCTGATAGTCCTCCCTCTGAGTGATAGGAAGAAACTTCTCCAGAAATAGCTGAGAGAACTGATCCCAAGTCAAAGCCTGTGACCCAGCTGGCCTAGCCAAACAATAATCCCTCCACCAAGTCTTGGCGGAACTTGATAGACGAAAAGCAGCAAAGTTGACCCCATTGGTCTCCACTATCCCCATGTTCCGAAGAACCTCGTGACAGCTGTCCAAATAATCCTGGGGATCCTCTAAGGATGTACCACCATAAGTAGTAGTGAATAGCTTGGTGAACCTGTCCAACCTCCACAAAGCATCAGCAGACATAGTTGCTCCATCACCGGTCTGAGCTACCACACCCGGCTGAACTGCTCCAACTGGCTGAGCTGCTGGAGTCTGAAACTGAGGAGCCACCTGCTTCGGAGTGCGAGTAGCGGGAGTCTGTGCTCCTCCCCCAGCCTGAGAGACGGATGGTGCCACAGGAAGTAAGCCTGCCTGGGCGACACTCTCCATAAGGCCTACTAGACGGACCAGAGCATCCTGGAGTACCGGGGTAGCGATGAACCCTTCTGGGACGTGAGCTGGCCCTGCTAGAACAGTCTGGGCTGGAGCCTCCTCCTCAAACTCTACCTGAGGCTCCGCCACTGGTGCTGCAGCTCTGGGCTGAGCCCTGCCCCTACCTCGGTCTCGTCCTCTCCTCGCGTAGGTGCTACCACTGGGGGCTCGGGCTACTGATCAGCGGATGAAGAAACACATGTTCTCGCCATCTACGAAAGAACAGAGTAAATTCAATTAGCATTGAGAAGTCAAATCACACAATAGAGAAGAATAGATATGAAGTTATTCCTAAACTTTGTATCCTTCTGGGGATAAGCACAGACATCTCTGTACCGATCCCTCAGACTCTACCTAGCTTGTTCATGAATTGTGAGACCTAGGCAACCTAGTGCTTTGATACCAACTTGTCACGACCCGAATTTCCCACCCTAGGGGATCGTGGTGGTGCCTACTCGTGAAAGCTAGGCAAGCCAACTATTATGGTTCTACGCATTAACAATCAAACCAAACAATTATAAAAAGTAACTATAGCTAAACAAATGAAAAGCGCAGAAGAGTTAAAATAAATCCAAATACTCCAATACATGTCTACCCACAAATCTGGTGTCACAAATTCATGAACGACTAAGAATTTTACTACAAATACAAGTATGGAAAGAAAAGGTACAATTGTTCTCGGAAAAAAGAGACAGTAGAAAAGCTAAATAGGGAAGGGGCACTTTAGGCTCTACGGACACCAGCATATCTACCTTGGTCTCCCTGGATTGAAGGCAACTAGCTCAGCTACTCAACGGGTCCGGTACCGAAATCTGCACAAAACAGTGCAGGGTGTAGTATCAGTACAACGACCCTATGTAATGAGTAAGTGTCGATCCTAACCTCGGCGAAGTAGTGACGAGACTAGGACACTACAATCATATATACTTGTGCAGATAAATCATATACAAACAAAAGCAAAATAACAGAAATCAACAGAATAAGGTGGGAAGGGGATATGTTGAGGGAAATATCAAATTCTAACAATAAACAAATAAGGAAGCATCAATAAGGAAGCATAATGAATATCGTATCCAAATCAACAAGAATAGTGAAACGGTAACACGTGCACGGCATCACCCTTCATGCTTTTACTCTCGTCCTCACCATATGAATCAACAGAAACAGCACGGCATCACCCTTCGTGCATTACCTCTCATAATCATGGCATGGCATCACCATTCGTGCATTATTCCTCACAATATCAGCACGACATCACCCTTCGTGCTTTACACTCTTCCTCACCCAAATAATAGAAAACAATATGTCCCGGCAAGGGAGTCAACAGTATCAACAATAACATCCCGGCAAGGGAATCAACAATATCGACAAAACCTCCCGGCAAGGGATTCAGCTATAACCAATCTCGTTACAACAATTTCTTTACAAAATGAAACTTCAATTTGAGTCAATACTCAAAAATAGTCAATTACCAAGAAGCTTTCATAAGCTTTGTTCAACATTACTAATCATCAATTGAGCATGATTGGTACATAATAAGTTCACAAAAATCATGATATAAGACTCACGGGCATTCTTGACACCAACGAATAGATACTCGTCACCACACCTATACGTCGTACTGTCACGAACCCATCCCCGGTCGTGATGGCGCCCAACATACTGCTAGGCAAGCCCGACCAATTACATAACCTTAACCATTTTATCCAGTTCATGAATTAAGTAACACAGATAATTATTAAGTCAAAATACTAAAAATTCGGGAATAGAGTTAAACATGCGGAAATCCCAAAATATAAAATAACTACACAGCCAGAAGAATCCGGTGTGACAAGTCTGAGCCTCTAATACATGAGTATCAACCTACTACATATTGTTCTCTAGAAATACGTAAATAAAGTAAATAAGATAGAAGGAAGATCAGGACTGCGAACGTCAAATGCAACTACCTCGAAACTCCCAAATATAATGCTAGGTAGAGAAGTCCTCACTCAGCCTCAGTAGTACCTGGATCTGCACGCAAGGTACAGGGAGTAATGTGAGTACTCCGACCCAGTGAGTAATAAACATAAATAAAGGCCGAGAATAAGAAATCCTGAATAAGCACAAAGTAATCTTATAAATACAGCAACTTGAAACCAGTAGCATAAAATCAATAAATCACTGAACACAATTATAGAAATATCACAACAGGTAAATAAGTGAATGACAATCAAAATATGCAATGCAACACATAGACCGGTACTCTCCAGTACCCGTTGCGGCGTGCAGCCCGCTCCATTTATTTATCGTCGACGGCGCTCACTAGGGGTGTGCAGACTACGGGAGGGGCCCCTTACGGCCCAAGCACAATAATAAGCCATCTAGTGGCATCAACTAGGCCCTCGGCCTCATATCGATATCAATATCATACCGCTGTGGCGCGCAGCCCGATCCCATACTCAGTCCAAAATCACGTAAGCCTCTCGAGCACAATAATATAAAAATATTCAGCCCAAACTTCATTTGAAAATATTAATTAAGTTTCTAGTTTGAGAAAAGTGGCTGAGTTTGCAAAACAGTATTAAATTCTAGGACTGAGTTCAATGATATGTAGAAATGGTAAGAAACCAGTATTAACAATCCCTGAAGGATTTAATCAATTGGCACGAAGTCCAAATATAGCAATCAGCTCAATTAAAATAATAATAATAAATAAATTTCAGTCAAATACGCAGTATATTCATCTACCGGGACGGACCAAGTCACAATCTCCAACGGTGCTCTACCTCACGCTCGCTACCCGGCGTGCAAGTCACCTCAATATAGCACTATGATGTGCAAACACGGGGTTTCAAACCCTCAGAGCAGTATTTACATCTATTACTCACCTCAAGCCGGCCAAAATCCTAGCTCGCTATGCCCTTGCCTTTCGAATCGACCTTCTCGTGCGTCGAATCTGATCAAAACCATAACGAATGCGTCACAATATGCCGATGAAACAATACCCAAGCGAAAACAATCAAAAAATAGCTAAAATCTCGAAATTAGCAAAACCCGAGCCCCGGGCCCACTTCTCGAAAATCAAAAAATTTACCATCAACGGATTCCTTATCTCGCCACGAGTCTATACATATAAAGAACACCAAAATCGGAGTCCAAATGACCCCTCAAATCCCCATTTTAGCTCTCTTAAGTTTCAAACCCTAATTACCATTTTTTGTCTATTAATTCCTTGAGTTTTCAGCTTTAATCTATGTATTTACACCATAAAATCGTGTTTTAGACTCAGAAATCCTTGCCTCAAAGAAATCCCTTGATTTCTCTCTTCCAACTCGCCCAAATTCTCCAAGTCCGAAGTGAAAATTATGAAACCCTTTGAAATTTCGCGAAGGAGAAATAAAACATCACTGACCAGTTATTTCCGCATCTGCGGCTCCTTAGCCGCATCTGCGGCTTCCGCTTTTGCGGTTATGAGTCGCTTCTGCGGAATAAACCGCTTCTGCGGTGACGAGATCGCTTCTGCGGTCCCGCATCTGCGATTCCATTTTCGCAGATGCGGTTTCCCTTAGATTTCCAAAATTCCGCATCTGCGGTCACTTTGTCGCATCGGTGACTCCACAGATGCGGTCGCCCTATGCGCACGTGCGATCCTTGCCGGTTCTGCGGCTTGCTCCTCGCTTCTCCGGTACCGCTTCTGCGGTCCCACTTCCGCAGAAGCGAAAATACCAGAAGCAGCAGTGATTTTTGATCCTTACAAGTCCAAAACTTCCCGTTAGCCATCCAAAATCACCCCGAGGCCCCCGGGACCTCAACCAAAAGCACCAACCCATCCTATAACATCATTCAAACTTGTTCCAATCATAAAAACACCCCAAACAACACTAAAACCATCATTTCTCATTGAATTCAAGCCTAAGTTTTCCAAAAACTTCCAAAACACGCATTCAATCAAAGACCTAACCAAATCACCTCCGAATAGCCTGAAATTTTGCACACACATCCCAAATCACCTAACGAAGCTACAACAACTCTCGGAATTCCATTCCGACCCTCGCATCAAAATCTCACCTATCAACCGGAATTCGCCAAAATACTAACTTCGCCAATTCAAGCCTAATTCTACACCGGACCTCCAAAATCACTTCTGATCACACTCCTAAGACACAAATCATCCCCCGAAGCTAACCGAATCGTCGAAATCCACATCCGAGCCCTCTAACTCATAGGTCAACATCCGATTGACTTTTCCAAAACAAGCCTTCCTTAAAGAGACTAAGTGTCTCATTTCCTTCCAAAAATCAACCCAATTCAACTCGTTCACACAAGACACTGATAATGAAGCATAACGAAGCAGGAAATGGGGGAAACAGAGCGGTTCTCATGAGACGACGGGTCGGGTCGTCACACGTACTCGATAGAAACACATAGAAACTAGACCACAACTCCTATTCCCTCAAGTTAAGGTTACGCCAAACACTTACCTCGATTCCACGGACAAATTAAGCCTTTACTACCTTTACCTCTCGGTTCCACTTCCAATTCGCTTGTATCTAGTCACAAATTACTTAACGATATCAATATGCTAAAAAAACCAATTCTAATGCATGAAAATAGATTTCCCATTGTTTTCTCCAAAAAAGTCAAAAATCGACCTCGGGCCCGCTTGGTCAAAACCCGAAGTTCGAACCAAAACCCGATCTCCCATTCACTCATGAACTCAAATATGTATTTAGTTTTGAAATCAGACCTAAAATTGAGGTCCAAATCTCCAAAATTTGAAAATCTTAACTTCTACCCATAAAAACCCCTAGATTTTGAAGTGAAATCATGTAAAAAGATGTTATAGATTGAAGAAACTAAGTTAGAAGTTGTTTACCTATGATTTGGGGAAGAGCTCTCTTCAAGAAAATCGCCTATGGGATGTTTAGGTTTGAAAAAGTTGTAAAATGAAGAAGAATCCCGTCAAAATGCCACTTAACAGGTCTCAGATGTCGCAATTGCGACCAGGGATCCGCAATTGCGAACCCTTTAGAATCCTGCTACCTTCGAATTTGCGAAGGATATGTCGTATTTGCGATTGGGGGGGGGGGGGGGGTCTTCGTATTTCCCAGCCCTGAGGTCGCAATTGCGATGGGGGCCTGCCCAAGTTGGGTTCGCAATTGCGACACATGGGTCGCATTTCCCAAACCTGAGAACTTCGCATTTGCAAAGCCTGATCTCGCAATTGCGAGATCAGAGGCTTGTTACACAGCTGCAACATACCAACAATTCTCCTAAGTCCAAATTCACTCCGTGGCCTATCCAAAACTCACTCGAGCCCTCGGGGCTCCAAACCAAACCTGCACGCAAATCTAAAAATATCATACGGACTTGCTCGTGCGATCAAATCATCAAAATAACATCAATAACTACGAATTAAACCTCAAATTCATGAAATTACTCAATAACATTGAAATTTTTATTTTCTCAACTATAGGTCCGATTCATACCAAACCAATTCCGATTCTTACCAAATTTCACATATTCAACTTAATTATTATTTTAAACTTGTACCGGACTCCGGAACCAAGATACGGGCCCGATACCATCAAGAAAATGCATCATTTCACTTTTAGAAACCATTATATTTTCCAGCAAATAATTTTCTTTAAAAAAAAATTTCTCAAGCTTGGGACCTCGGAATTCGATTTCGGGCATACGCCCAAGTCCCATATTTTACTAGAGACCCTATGGGATAGTCGGATCATGTGTTCGGGTCTGTTTACCACGAATGTTGACCAAAGTCAACTTTAATCAATTTTAAAGGCCAATTTTATTATTTTTCTAAAATTTTACATAAAAGCTTTACAGAAACGCAACCGGACTGCGAACGCAAATCGAGGTGAGACAAAAAGAGATTTTAATAGCCTTGGAACTTCTAAAACAAGAGATGACCTTTAGGGTCATCACAGATACATATAATTCATACTTGAAAAAAAATTCTAAACTGAAATTGTTCTGGTTTTTGAGTTCCAATGCCGCATTTTCAATTAAATATCGCAAATTCGAGTGAGATTATTTTGATGAAATAAATTATAAAACTAATTTCCTTTATTATTTTTCATTCCTTCCTTCAGTGAAGTCTTTATCTTCAAAAGTTAATGGACTAACTACTAACTAGAAATAGAATCAATAAACTATAAGGACACGGGTCAAAACATGTATAAGAAAAAATTCAATGAAGAAGTACCTTAAATGAAAAGGGGGAAAATTTTGCTTTCATCTAGCAGAGGAGAAATTTTGTTCACCTATAAAAACAAATTTGCACTACTACATTATACATATACAGCTACGAACTACGTCGTAGCTAAACATAAAAATTTTCGTGGCTAAACACTTTAGCCACAATATTTTTTTCCGTAGCATCCGTAGCTAGAAGTAGCGTAACTAAAAGTTAGCTACAAACTTTAATATTTCGTGGCTAAGGATTAGTACTTATTGCTACAATAATTTAATGATGTAGCTATATTAATAAAATATTTTGCCACAAAAAATATATACTTGTAGCTAATAATTTTATTCTTTTGCCACGATAAATCGATTTTGTAGCTATCTTCTATACTTTAGCCACAAATGGATATTCTGTGGCAAAAGATGTTATTTATTTAGCCACAAAATTCAAATATGTAGCTGTGCTCACATATTAGATTTGTATAGTATTTATATTTAGTTACCAACCCATAATTTCATAGCTATAAATCGTCAAAATATCCATAATTTAATTTTTTATTATATTTTATTTGGTGACTAGATTTTTATATATTTTATTTTTATTTATAAAAATAAATTTATTAGAGATAATAAATATTTTTGTCCTATGTGTTGCTATTTTCTTTTTTTACCTCACTAAATATTTTAAAATTTTCATATATTCCATATCCATACATCTTTGATCAAACTATATAACACACAATAATAAACTTTGAATATCACTATATTATACAAATTTACATCAAAAGTTTCAAAAATTAATTCTAAAATATACAATTATCTATCTAAAGTTCACTCGGTTATTCAACTCTANGTATTTAATACTGTGTTTGAAATCTCAGCCTTTTTCTTAAATTAGAAATTAAGTTAATATTTTTAAATGAAGTTTGGGCTGAATATTTTTATACTATTGTGTGATTTTTGGACTGAGTATGGGATCGGGTTGCACGCCGCAGCAGTATTATAATGATATTGATATGAGGCCAAGGGCCTGTTTGATGCCACGAGATGGCTTATTATTGCGCTTGGGCCGTAAGGGGCCCCTCCCGGAGTCTGCACACCCCCAGTGAGCTTCGTCGACGTTAAATAAATGGAGCGGGTTGCACGGCCGCAGCGGGGTACTGGAGGTACCGGTTTATGTGTTGCATTGCATATTTGATTGTTATTTATTCTCATTCTGGTGTGACTTTATTATAACTGTTTTTAATGTTTACTGTATTATGCTATTGGTCCACGTTGTTGTATTTATAGTTTTACTTTGTGTTTATTTAGGATTTCTTATCCTCAAGCTTTATTTATATTTATTACTTTCTGGGTTAGAAGTACTCACAATACTCCCTGCACCTTGTGTGCAGATTCAGGTTCACCACAGGGTGAGTGAGGACTTGTTTAGCAGAGCAGTAAATATCCGGGAGTATCGAGGTAGCTGCATGGCGTTCGCAGCCTTGATCTCTCCCTTCTATCTTTTATTATTTTATTCGTATATTTTTCTTAGTCGGACTTGTAATTGGTGAATAATCTGTTTCTAGAGGCTCATGTTCGTGACACCAAATTCTGTGGGTTGATTAGTACATTGTTTTTATTTTGGGATTTTTCGAATGTTAGAGATTATTACAAAAATTCCGCATTTAATTTGGTATTTTAGCAGTGAACATTTATTTATTTATATAGATTATTTGGCTAAGGTTGTGTAAATGGTCGGGCTTGCCTAGCAATATGTTGGGCGCCATCACGACCGGGGTTTGGGTCGTGACAAACGCGTTAGTCGCATTAGGCGCGTTTTTAATAATTTTACCTTCTTAAATACGGGTGCACATTTATGTGACCCCAAACTAAATCTCAACGAAGTCGAAATGTGTCAAGAATCGCGGGTGCATTTATGTGACGCGATTCGAGACATATTTTCACAACGTTGCAATTCTCTTAAAATAATAACAATAAAAGCGGTTGAAAAGTTAAAAAGCACATAAGTCAAAAGCATGTATTAAAATCAGATTTTAGCCATTTATAATAATTTAAGCGACAGTGCTAGAACCACGGGATCCGGGAGTGCCTAACACCTTCCCTCGGGTCAACAGAATTCCTTATTCAGAATTTCTGGTTCGCAGACTCCAATTGGGAAGTCGAAATTTTTCTTGATTTGGGATTCAAGTCAAACCGGTGACTTGGGACACCAAAAGCCGATCCTATCCCAAGTGGCGACTCTAAAAACAAATAAATAATCTCATTTCGAATAATGTCACTTAAAGTGGAAAAACTCCCTTACACATTATCCTTCGGGGTAGGTGTGTAAAAAAGGAGGTGTGACAACATGTTTATTAAAATTGTACAGAAAATTACAAGTATAATTTATTTAATATGAATTATGATATACTCCACTAATTAGTTTTGTTATACACTCCTATATCAACCTATTAAAATATTAATTTTTTGAATTATTTTGAAGTAAAACTTAATAATATCGAATTATGTAAACATTATAAAGTATCAAATAATAGTCACCCACAAGAGAAACATGATTTTCTTCATGTATCTTTATTATGTTTAATTCTCAATTATTATATTCAATGTATAGTTTAATTTATGACAATTAGAAACTTATTAAGATAGTAAATAATTATCACACACACGCGCGTGCGCGCGCACACACACACACACATATATATATATATATATATATATGAATTATAATGTCGTAAAAATTTTTGTAGTGCTAAATATGTTCATATTATTTGGAGCTTTGGTCATTTATCAAAACTAAATACACCAAAACCATCACAAAGTTCTTCAATATATGAGCACTTACTTAAAAATGAATCATTAGATATATGAAATTATTCTAAGGACTTATTAAAAACTCTTAAAAGGCTTGAATATATGAGGACCTATTTAAAACAAATACTTAAATATAAGAAATTACACTAATTACTTATATAAAAAAATAGTTAAGTACCACACAAACATAAATTCTCCACAAAATGTTAATATATTTCTAATTTTTACACCAAATATATATATATATATATATATATATATATATATATATATATATATATATATATATATATATATAAAACATCCAAAAATAACAAGGTGCAATAAACTAAAATATGAGTTTGATAAATAAAGTAAATTGATAAGTTCAGAGGCTACAAGTAGGCATACAAATGGTTTATTAAAATTAACTTTTGCATATTTAAAGTTTATTAATACTTAAATCTATATATATTACTATATTTTATGTTATTTTGGAAAAATATAACTTTTATAGTTAAAATTAAATTTTCATAACTTGATATTGTTTGAGCAACATTGCTAAATAGAAAAATCCGTCACTAATCTCATTTAGCAACAGATTATCATAAAATTCTTCTAGCTACGAGCGTTTCAGCAAAAGATTAGCGACGACGTTCGTAACTAATTCCAGTTTTTTTTGGTAGTGAACTCTTATTTTTGTCATTGAAATAAAGTTATTCACTTATGAAATTTTGTACATATTGTGGTTAAAATATTATTATTGAAATGACAATCCTAACTGTACGACTAAAGGTATAGTTAACTCGTAAATTTATCTTCACTTTAAATTTGTGTCTATTAATTTTGTCATGACAATAGTTGTAACTATTATTTAACTATCTTTATTTTCTTAAAATAAGAAGATAAATATTTTCTTAAAAAGTTACTATAGCTATAGTAAGTTTCAACTCGTGGCAAAAAACTAATGATTAGATACATAATTCAATTATAGCAATAAATCTGTGGCTATACCATTTAACTATTGCCACTACTTTTTAGAACCTGAAGCAAAAATATTCATTTAGCTACAATGTTTTGTTTCAAATAATTTTTTGTGGCTAAAAGGTAACTATTGCTACAGTAACTATTGATGCGTGGCAAAAACTTATGATTAGCTACCAAATTTTATTTGTAGCACTAAATTTGTAGCTATTTAGGTAGTTATTGCCATGATTGTTAGAAATTATAGCTAATATCAGGAATTAGCTTTGCCAACTTAATTTTCGTGGCAAAAAATTTTTATAATTTTGCAAATAGCCACATAATTCTAATTTTTGTGGCTATTATTAGGTATTAGCTATAATTTTTAAACTCATAGCTAAGATTTCGTAGCTATAGATGCATAATATTGTAGTGTTGAGAATTCATGTTCCATTCAATACGTAACATTGCTTTCTTCTTAATGCCTTGTATTACATTTAAAATATGAACAGAATATCAACATTCAGATTTTCAAGACATGTAATTGATGTTAATCAATACAAAAATTGCAGAATTAAAATAACACAATAAACATGCACACCAATATGATCTTTAATTAATGACTTGATAGAAAGAGTAGGTCAAGAAACTCCTAACCTCTATTTGCACAGTGAAGTCTTCAGGATTTATGTTATTAAATCTTGACAATGAACACCAGTGATATCCTGAAGAAGCAGCTTTACCATCTTTGGCTCTTGCACCTAACATAAAGAATGAGGGCATGTGGAGACAGTTTTAGATTCATCTGTCAAGAAGCAAAAATATAATTGCGGAAAATAATTTTTTTTCACTAGTTCTATCCAATAAATGGTATGATATTAGAAATTTACGCTCAATATTTGAAAGAACACGTTTCAGCGGCATCTTCATGTGGAGAGCCGTAAAAGCTCTATATTGGGGATGGCAGGAAATTTTTGACTAAAGCTTCAGTACCATCTTTGCCAAGAGTAATCTCAACTACAACTATTATCGTCAATTAAAGGAAATCAGAATTTTGTATTGTTAGTGTGATAATCGATATACGCAAAACTAAAAGACAGGACACATATTATTTGCATTTGAAACTACATAAGATAACAGAAAAGCTTTTGTTATATCTTATAGGTTAGTGTCATCATTTGCCACATCTAGAGGTTGTCATTGCTAATGCCCTAGTGCAGCAAACCATATCATAAAATTTATGTAGGGGGAGGGGAGGCATCGGCACTTTGCACATGAATTAAGAAATAAAGAAGCCATAGAAGAAGTATTTGAATCCAAAAAAAGGAATAAGATATCGAACATCTACCGACACATTTCTTGTACACAATCTTTTTATTCTTTTGCAATAAAAATGTTGGTCATAGACTAACCAAGCAAAAACAAATTAGAAAAGTTGCAGAAAGGAAAACTACAACCTTAGAAATTCGAATTAATACAACTCACTTATTACGTTCTAGCTATGTCAAGATTTAAATTTAACTATTACTTGTGATTCTCTAGTTTTTTATCCTCGACTTTTAAGACAAAATGAAGTATCTTTTATTTTTAGCAGTAGTTACATACATACAAATTCTCTCAGTAGTAAATCCTAATGTGCACTTAACATTCAGCAGTTTTGTGATAGAAGTAAAGAAAATAGTATCAAAACTAACATAACCATAACAATAAGTATTCTCGTCAATAACCATCAATCGAACTAAAAATTGTCTTAATATTAAGCAAAAATTAAGTTGTAAGTTCATACCTTACTCTCAATCGAAACATACTTTGCTAGTTTAAGGTGCTCGATAAAAGGCTAAGCAACAAAATCAGAGAAAAGTGGGCTTTGAATCACTTCAAATACAAGTTATAAGTCAGGAAAGAAGAAAAACATAACACATTGAGGTGCAATTTGGAGAAAAATTAAGAGAAGATAAACATTCGTTTAAACCAACACCTCTAGAGAAAAAAGGTTTATAATTAAATTTTGGTAAAGCTGAAGAATGGCAATCCATTTAAATTTAGAGATTTGAAATTTGAATATTTTGAAAAACAGATCAAATGCTTTAAATATTCATCAAACAATTACACAAAAGTTCTAAGTTCTAAATGTAACCGGGCTTACCTCGAGAGTTGCAGACGATTGTGCGAGCGGAAAGGGGAGGGCCGATGGAACTGTGACAACATATATTGATTGTTTCAAATAAGGTCTAGCGAGAGAGGATAACAAGATTAGAGAGAGAAATAATCTTTAGTGGCTGTTTCTTTTAAATTGCCAGTAAAGAAGTAACTTATCCTGGCTATTCTACATCTGCCACGAATATTTGATTTTCGAAAACTAATTTGCGGCAATTAACTCATTGCCATTAGATAATTGCCGCTAAAAGCCATTTATGTTGTAGTGCCAATTGCTGCCTCGACCGTCCTCTTCCCGCACTTTCGATTTTCCTGATGTTCCTCGAGAGTTGTACAGGGAGTGGATTCTCACCGAGGCCCAGCTGGATATATTTAGAGATTTGATGAGGGCGGGAACCATTTCAGAAGCCGTCCTAGAAAATGCTCGTGTTAAGGCACGTGAAGCTTGGGTCACTTGTGGTTATGATCCTGCTACACCGAAGGCTAGTGATGATGAGGGAGACGTGGGCCTGGACCGGATTGAAGAGGACGCCTACGTCTCCTGGACCGGATTGAAGAGGACGCCTGGTATGAGGACGCGTACCCCGAGGGCGGTGGTGATAGTGAAGGGGCAGATGGAGAGGGCCAGGTGGTCAAGCCGATGGTACTGCTGGGCCTGGCGGCGACCAGTAGTTTTTCTTTTTCCTTCTTTTTGTTTTCTGTAAACTTGTGCGTTTTTGTAGGCGTCTTTACGAGCCTTTGTTAAAAAATATTCTAAGTATGAAATACCAGTTTTGTTATTTGCACCCGGTTCTCTTCCTGCGGTTCGTACTTGAATGTTTTTCTTTATTTTGTCGCTTGGTTGTCTTGATTTTCTTAGTCGTGATTGCTTAATGGCGAGCGGAGACCGGAGGTTAGTGGGTGTTAGTTCGAACATAACCTATATGGTCGAGAGCCAATAGGTGCTAATTCGAATGAGGTTGATCTTAACCTATGTTTAATTATGGCCGAGGGCCAGTTAGGTGTTAATTCGAATGAGGTCGAATCGTAACCTATGTTTAATGATGGCCAAGGCCAGTTAGGTGTTAACTTGAACGAGGTCAAATCGTAACCCGTATTTAATGACTGTCGAGGGCCGATAGGTGTTAATTCAAAACTCGATCAAATTTAACCTATGTTTAATGAGGACCGAGGGCTGGTAGGTGTATATTCGAACAGGATCGGACATAACCTATGTTTACTGATTGTCGAGGTCCAATAGGTGTTAATCCAAAACTCGATCGAATATAACCTATGTTTAACGATGGCTGAGGGCCGATAGGTGTGAATTCGAATGAGGTCGAATCACAACCTATGTTTATGATGGCCGAGGGCCAACTGGCATTAGTTCCAACTAGGTCGAATCATAACCTATGTTTAATGATGGCCGAGGGCCGATAGGTGTTAGTTAGAACGAAGTCGAACATAACCTATGTTTACTGATGGCCGAGGGTCGATAGGTGTTAACTTGAACGAGGTCGAGCATAACCTATGTTTAATGATGGATGCGGGCCAATAGGTGTTAGCTCGAACGAGGTCGAGCATAACCTATGTTTAGAAAGGTATGCCTCTATGTGTAGCATTTGGAGTAGGGATAAACTTCATGCATTATTGCTTCGTTCATGCATTTGGAGAAATTTACATATTTTTCCGATTGTTGGCTGGTGTTCTAGTCTCAGTCCCAGTCTATCTAGTCCCTTCATTGGTCGAGCTAGAGAAGGCTTGAGAGGTCGAGAAATGAACTAGTCGTCCTCTGCTTTCATCTATGCGTACTTCGACTTGAAGTGTCGCCTTCATCGCCTCGTTAAAAACCTTCTTGAGAAAACCCAATTGAGACAAAACTCAAGTGAGGGGAAAAAGAGTACGACTTGGGAGACACTTTCTCTCTTAAAAGTTGAAGTACTTGAGGTGAGTGATATTCCAGTTGTTTGGTTGCAGCTTTCCTTCCATTGTTTCTAGTTGGAATGATCCTTTGTTCGTTGTTGCCATGATTTTGTACGGGCTGTTCCAATTTGTTCCCAGTTTACCTTCCCATGGGTCATAGCTTGCTTGTGTTTTAGCTTTAAGAACGTAGTCCCCAACATTGAGTGGTCTGACCTTTGCCTTTTTGTTATAATAGCATTCTACTAGTTGTATTTGAGCGATCATCCTTACGTAGGCCATATCTCTTCATTCTTCGACTTCGTAGCTCCTATCTTCTGCTTTCATCGTTCCTCAGCCCGCTCTTGTGGGAGTATCTTAGGCTAGGATCCCCGACTTCGATCGGTATTACAGCATCAGTCCCATAGACTAACGAGTAACGCGTCTCTCCTATGCTCGTCTTGGCATTGTTCGGTAGGTCCAGAGTACTTCTGGTAATATTTTCGGCCACAGCCCTTTGGCGTCTTCGAGTTTTTTCTTCATGATGTTCAATATTAACTTGTTGGAGGACTCTACTTGCCTATTGCCTGCGGGATGGTTTGACGTTGTAAGTATTCTTTTGATATGCCATTTCTCAAAATATTCGGCGACCTTATTTCCTGTAAACTGGGGTCCGTTGTCGTAGCTGATCTCTTTAGGGAGGCCAAAACGGCATATGATATTTTTCCATTTGTAGGCGATCACTTCATGTTCGCGTATTTGGGCGAATACTCCTACTTCTACCCACTTAGAGAAATAGTCAGCTAAAACCAAAAGAAATTGTATGTTACCTCACCCTGCTGGGAGGGGGCCCACGATGTCCATTCCTCATTTGATGAACGACCAAGGGGAAGTGCCTGAGTGGAGGTGTTCGCCTGCTTGGTGAATTATTGGGGCATACTTTTGGCATTGCTCGCACTTTTTCACGAAATTCGTGGCCTCTTTTTTCATGGTAGGCCAGTAATACAATGCCCGTATAAGATATCTGACCAAAGCCCGATTGCCAAAATGAGCTCCACAGTGGCCTTCGTGGACCTCTACAAGGACGCGACACGTCTGGTTTGGGCCTAGGAATTTTGCCAGAGGGCCGCCATACATTCTCTTGTACTGGTCGTTATGAATGATGTTGTACCTGGCTGCTTGCATTTGCAATTTCTCCTTTTTATCAACTGGGAGTACGCCGTCCTGCAAGAATGTAACAATACGGTTGCGCCAGACCCAAGTCAGGTTTATGGTTCTCACCTCGATTTGGTCTATCGATGAGTTGAGAAGGTGGACTACAATTTTGTCTCTGGTTTCAATGCTTTTAGTGGTTGTAGCTAATTTGGCGAGGTCGTCCGCCTCGGCATTCTATGCTCAGGGGATTTGGTCGAGTTGACAATCGTCGAACTCGGGCAGCAGCTTACAGATTGCGGTTTGGCATTTTTGTAACCTCTGTTCCTTGATTTGGAAAGTCCCTGTGACTTGATTGACTACGAGTTGAGAATCACAACGTAGTCTCAACCGTTTTGCTCCATATTTGAGTGCTAGCCTTAACCCTGGAATTACGGCCTCATACTTGGCTTCGCTATTAGTCATATCCGGGCACCTTATGGACTGGCAAATCACTTTGCCGGTTGGAACTTCGAGTACGATTCCTAGTCCGGACCCTGACGTGCCGTCAGTGTATAGGACCTAGAGGTATTGTGTTTGGGGAGAAGCATGGATGGCTTCTCTTTCTACTTCGGGCATTATTTTTGCGCTGAAGTCGGCGATGATGTTTGCAAGGACTTGTGACTTGATCACTGTTCGCAGCTAATATGTGATATCATGATCGCTCAGTTCGATGGCCCATTTGGCCAACCTGCCCGATAGCTCAGGTTTATGCCAAATGCTTCTTAGGAGGAAAGTCGTGATGATCGAGATTAGGTGGCATTGGAAATACGATCTAATATTTCGTGAAGCTACGACTAAGGACAAAGCTAGCTTTTCGAGGTGAGGGTATCTCGTATCGGCGTCGACTAGCATTTTACTAATGTAATAGATGGGAGATTGTGTACCTTTATTTTCTCGATCTAGGACTACGCTCACCGCTACTTCGGATACGGTGAGGTAGACAAGGAGACGTTCTCCCGGCTCTAGTTTTGAAAGTATTGGTGGCGATGACAAATATGCTTTTAATCCTTCAAGGCTAGGACACACTCAGAGGTCCATTGGAGGCCGTTATCTTTCTTGAGTATGCTGAAGAATCTTGACACATGTCTGATGATCACGAAATGAATCTTGAAAGGGCGTTGATATGGTCAGTCAACCTCTGAACCTATTTTTTGGTGGTTAAGAATTCTCGTATCCCTTCGATGACTCTGATTTGATCGGGATTGACCTCGATCCCTCTCTGTGATACCAAGAAACCTAGAAACTTTCCCGAGGCCACGCTGAATGCACACTTTCAGGGTTCAGTTTCATTCTGTACAGTCTGAGTATGTCGAAGGTTTCTCTTAGGTGGTCGATGTGATCTTCTTTCTTTTTGTACTTGACCAGCATGTCGTCTATATAGACTTCCATTGTTTTGCCGAGTTGGTCTTTGAACATCCTTATCACTAACCTTTGGTAAGTTGCCCCTGCGTGTTTCAGGCCGAAGGGCATGACCCTGGCAGTACGTCTCCCGGTGGGTGATGAAAGTGGTTTTCTCCTAATCCTCTTCTTCCATGAGGATTTGATTATAGCCCGAGTAGGCGTTCAAAAAGCTCAGTAGTTCATGTCCGGCCATTGCGTCGATGAGTTGGTCGATATGGGGTAATGGGAATGAATCCTTAAGGCATGCTTTGTTCAAATCCTTGAAATCTACGCACATCCGCCATTTCCCATTCTTCTTTTTTACCATGACCATGTTGGCGACCCATTAGGGGTACTTTGACTCCCTAACAGAGCCATTTTCCAATAGCTTTTCACCTCTTCGTGTACTTCGTCATTGATTGCGGAGTTGAACTTACGTTTGACCTGCCTCAATGGGGGTAGAATGGGTCGACGTTCAGCTTGTGCGTAGTGATTTCCTTCAGGATACCCAGCATATCTGCATGGCTGAAAGCAAACAAGTCTGCTTTAGCAATTAAGTATTGACGAAATTTACCTGGTTCCTGCAATTTGTAGCCGATTTAAGCTTTCTTGTTGTGGTCGTTGTTGTCTAATTGATCAAGGTTGAGATCTTCTATGGTCGATTCTGCAACTTCGACCATATCGGGGTCTCTGATGACATCATTTCTATCATCACATATCGACCTCGACCCTTTTGATTGCTATGCCTCTTTTTCTTCATCCTTTATTTGTTGAGTGATCGTTCAGTCTAGGGCGATGTGATAGTATTCCCGGGACATGTGTTGTGCTCCTCGTATGCTGAATATTCCCCATGGAGTTGGGAATTTGATGACTTGGTATAAGCTGGAAGGGATAGCTCTCATGGTGTGTATCCATGGTCGCCCTATTATGGCGTTATACATTGTGTCTTGGTCCAAGATGTGGAACGTGGTTTCTAGAGTGACGCCGCCAGCCAAGACGGGAGGTGTGATTTCGCCAGATGTTCGCTCAACTGCATTTTTAAACACAGTTAGTGTGATGCAGTGCGGCACTATCTTATCTTTGAGTTTCATTTGTGCAAGTACTCGAGGGTGGATAATGCACGCGCCGCTCTCGTCGTCTACCATAATGCATCTTACATCGATATCTAAAATTCGTAAAGTGATAAAAAAGGCATCATAGTGAGGGAAAACCAAACCGTCGGTATCTGACTTATCGAAGATGATACTTTCTTCGATTTCATCATATTGTTCGTGGCTGATTGACCATTTGAGCTTGTGGGTTATGGTGAACTTCACGTTGTTGATGGAAGCATCTTCACCGCCATCGATGATCATGTGGACAGTGCAGGTCGGTGAGGGCGGTTTCGGCACTCCTTGATGTTGTTCACGCCCCCTGGCGAAGTTGGCTCTTCCCGGTCACTCAGCAATTCTCATAGGTGTCCCTGTCGTAGCATGTTTACGACCTCCTATCTTAGGGCGATGCAATCCTCGGTTTAGTGCTCTCGTTACTTGGTGGAACTCGCAAAGGGCGTCCGATTTTCTAGTTCTCAGGTCCGACCTCATCTTTGGTGACCACTTCACTTTTGGTCCGAGTTTCTCCAAGGCGTAGACTATTTCTGTAGGTGACACACAAAAAATTATGAGCGGATAATAAGGGGGGGCATACCTCTCTCATTCTAGTGAGTCCCTGTCCTCGATCTGGGTGGTATTTTAAAGGTTTTTAGTATGGCATGTGGGGCGGCGGCGTCACTATACAGTTGCTCGACGAACCGGTCGGCATCTCTCTTTGGTAAAAGGTTAGGGGCGCCCGTTATCTTATCGACCCTTTCTTGGTGTTCTTTCATTTGGTCACGGAGTGCTTTGTTCTCATTCTCCATTTCCTCCACCCTTTTCAGGACGGCTATGAGAGAATTGTCACTTGCACTATTAATGACATTGTGAGTAATACCTGTAGTTGGAGGGAATTGGTTGTGCTGCTCATCTGCAGTTTGTATAACACAAGTCCTTGCGTTCTCTGCAGTTGGCTTACGGAGGATGCTGGTTAGCGTATCAGTTAGCCAAGACTCAAGGAGCTTTTTTACAGCTGGTGGCATCTCTTCCACCACGAATGTGGAGGCTCCCTTACCAAGAGATTTTGTGATGCTACAGTGAGGAGGGGGAAACCCACTTCGCCTAGGGGAGGCATTGGGCGTAGCATCTTCATCCACTGCTTCAGATCTCTCATTGATGGCGTTCATGAGGTTGATTGGGAGGCTTATAATTCTCGTCCTTTCTTCTCTGTTACCTACCATATTGGATTTGTGCATACAAAGAAAGGAGGTCTTGTTCTTGTTTTTTTCTATACGTTTGCGATCCGTGTTAGTCATAGATCCAGAGGAAACTAAAAATTTAACTAAGAAATTCTCATAGACGGTGCCAAATTGTTTGACAAAAAACATAGTTTTCCGTTAAAACGATTATATTTATGTAATGATGGCTTAAAATTAGTTAATGATAATATCTCTTGATGTGAATTCCGAATAAGGGGCTAATGTGAGACAGATCTAGTAGGGGATTGACAATAACATTCATTTAATTATTCCAAAAGGCATGAGCAATAATGGAGGAGTAACTAGCAATAAATAACAACAAATGGCATTTAAGTAAATATGAGGAGTGGTTCACCCAATAAAGAATGAACTAGAGGTTTGTTCCCCCAAATAATGATGAGTGGAGGATAAATCCTAGAACATTCGAAATATTCTCGGATCTGATGGAAATGTGTGGAATAATATGAACAAGAATCTTGATAAAAAGATAATGTTTGTATCTTTATGAGAGAGAGAATCTTTATCAAAAGTCTGTTCTTATCAAATGAATGTTACATACCCCTTTTCATTATCTTTTTTTCCTATTTATATGGACATACCCCAACAAATCCTAATACTACAAGAGCAGAGAATATCCAATAGAATATTCTCTTTAATATCCTATTCTAAAAACTAGTCGTTATAGCTCTTTCGGTCGTGCTCGACCTCGACCATTGTTGACACCTTAACCACGACCTCGCTGTTTTCTAGTCATCCTCGACTGACTCTTTCCTCGATATTACCTTGCCTTAAATACTCTGAGAGAGATTTCGACCTACACATAGGGTAATAATAGATTTGTTTTCAAATTGAATCGATTCACTAGGTGAAGAACTAGATTTGTTACTCCTTTTATATATGCTGTAAAATCTAACCAAAGTGATAATCATATTGCCACAATTAACCCGTTTGAAGCATTGGACAATCCGTTGAATAACACCAATGCAAACACAAAAAGCCTAGGAAGTATCGACACTTCTTGCATGGCTATTGATGTGGCAGCAAATGAGCCAATGGACATCCATTTGGCAGACACTAAAACACACCAATTAAAGGACATGCATCCTAATGATTACACCCCTACAACTAATGATGTCCTAACATCATGTAAATCCAATCGTATATCTCATACAAACTATGCCAAGTCTACTAATACTACCTAACCCCTCACTAATGAAAAATTATCTTACTGCATGGAGAGTAATTCAACTTCTACTATCAAACCACGTGGCCAAAGAATTACCCTCCAAACCTCAAATGGCCAATGAAGCCTACCATGTTTCCCTAACAAAATCCAAACCAAATCTTTCTAATACCACTGCTTCAAGCAACCTGAAAGATATCTCTATAGCTATCAACACTGCCAGTCTCTCTAACTTGGCTACTCACACCAAAAACCTAGATCACCCTCCTAGCATTCATATAAACCCTACTCCTCCTCTTGACAATGCCAAGAATCCCAATAACCCAGAGGAGAAGATATCGTCTAGTGCAAATTCTAAGGCACCAACGCGCTCTAAACATGTCCAACCCACCCCTTCCACAAAATCAAGCAACGGGCAATCAAATGTTCTTCATCCAACCACCACTACCACAAGATCACCAACCACTTCATGGGTGGAACAAGCCCTCATGTGCCATGCAATAACATTCAGCATGGTCCTCAATGGATAGGAAACGATCATTGTGCTCCAAAACTCTCACTTCCTAGCACAACTAGTTTCGGAGGGGATGAACATGGCTATGAACAACTATTTCAATCACGTGTGGATGAACAACATCCTTCATCCACTAGCACCATCGTTAAACCTGAGTCAGGCTCAAGCCATGACAACTCATTGGAGTCTACCACCCCACTTCAATCCTATCCAATCTCAACAAGTTCCAATCGATCTCCCTTCTTCCATCCAGGGGAGATCAACAGCATGAATCCCATCTTCATCCCCTGGACGACTTCATTCGACACTGTAGGTCCACAAAACAATCCCAACATGCAGCCACCACCCCATGCACAACCTCCACAACATACACAACCTTAACCTCCATAGGATCCCCATGCACCACCTCAGATACCTCAAATTGTCCCCCAGGATCAGGTACCTCCCAATGCACCAGAACCAGAAAATATAGAAATGGAGGAGGAGGAAGAGGTAAACCTACTGGGATCAGGACCAGTCCTAGAGTTTTCAAGAACTTCAGGGATCAAAGAGAGAAAAAATATGAACTCAGCTGCCCAGCAGCACTGTACAAATTCTCAATAGATGTGAGGCCCCCTCAGGATCCAACGGTGGGAAATCATACGATGATCTTAGTTCCATCACTAAGAAGGAATCCAGTTCCTCAACCCTAGAGGGAAAAATGGGTGACAACCAACCATGCAACCATGTATAGGCCTACCAATATTATTATCTGGAACATTAGAGGTGGTAACAATGAGAATTTTAGGGTCAACTTTCGGGAAATCTTAGACACCCACAAACCTTGCATGGTTACTCTTCTTGAAACTATAATGGAGAGTCATTTGTCCCTTCTAAGTGATTTTGAGTTTTCACAAATGATTGAAGTTCCTAGTGAAGGTCAGTCAGGTGGTATTGTGCTTCTATGGGATGCAAATGTGGTCAAGGTCCACGACTTTGTTAGGAGTAATCAAGAGATACATGCCATGATTGAGGTACTTCCCTTAAAAACTACCTGGCTTTTTTCTTCCATTTATGCTAGTACTAAGCTTTATAAACGTTGAAATGTGGGATAATATAGAAAAAATTAGTAATAATGTTAAGGGTCCATGGCTGCTGGGGGGTAAAACCATAATTCGTAGACGTAGCAAAGCAATTTGGAATAGTATTAATCATTGTAATCTTTTATATTTAGGCTACAAGGGTTGTAAGTACACCTGGTCTAATCATAGGAAAAAATCAAAGGGTTTAATTATGGAACGGCTAGATAGGATATTTGTCAATAAAGACTAGATTGATCTATACCCTAAAGCCGTGGTAATTCATCTCCCAAAAACTCACCCTGATCATAACCCCCTTCTAATTAACCTAAAACCTAGGAATGGGAACAGTAACAATAAGCCTTTTCAATTAGAAACTATTTGGTGTAGGCATCCAGACTTCATTAATATTGTTAAGCAATGATGGTTAGGAAAAAACCTTATTGATTCCCAAAATCTCTTTACTAAAGAGGTTAGAAATTGGAAAAATACTACGTTTGGGGATATCTTCAAAAAAAAGTGGCAAATCCTTGCCAGACTAAATGGAATTAAATCTTCCCCTCACTACCAAAGTAGTCACTTCCTTCAAGACCTTGAGTCCACCCTTCAATTAGAATATAATAATATTCTTCATATGGAACATGATTTTTGGATGTTAAGGGCTAGGAACAATTGGCTAAATTATGGTGATGCCAATACGAAATTTTTCCATATTATGGCTTCCAACCGTAAACGTCGTAATGTCATTATGTACTTCACCAATGATACTGGTGAATGGATCACTAACCCAAAAAAAATATTAGATCACACTTTTTCCTACTTTAGAGAAGCCTTTCAAACTCACAAGATTACCTCCCCGAAAAATATTGCTATCTCTGATCCTTCAAATGTCAATAAGCCTGACCTGAGCTGCCTAGATTACCCTCTCACTAATATAGAAATCCATAAAGCTATTTTCTCTTTCAAACCTTTTAAAGCACCGGGTCCGGATGGCATCCATCCCTTTTTCGATCAAAAACATTGGCACATATTAGGAAACTCTTTCACTTCTTATTGTCACCAAGTCTTCTCCTCTCAATCCCTACCTAGTGGCATTAATCATACTTACTTATGTCTCATCCCCAAATTCCCTAATGCTAACAATTTTCAAATTTTTATACCTAGAGGATTGTGCAATACTGCCTACAAGGTTATTACTAAAATCATCTCTAATAGGTTGAAGTCTTTCCTTCCCCTCCTTATTAGTCCAATGCAATCAAGCTTCATCAAAAATAGAAGAACTAGTGATAATGCTATAATTATTCAGGAAATTATGAATAACCTTAGACGTTCAAAAAGCCTTAATTTTGATATGCTCATTAAGTTGGATCTAGAGAACGCCTTCGATAGGCTAGAATAATCGTTTATTCATAAAAACCTTCTCTACTTCAAATTTCCTCCTAAGATTGCTAGGGTTATTATGCATTGTATAACTACTAGCTCAATAGGTGTCTTAGTTAATGGGACAAGAACAAACTTCTTCCAGCCCAGTAGGGTTATTCGTCAAGGTGATCCTCTCTCCCCCTACATCTTCATATTATGTATTGAATTACTCTCTAGACTTATTAATCACCAAGTGGATATTAGAAATTGGGATCCAATCCAAATAGGACATAGGGGCCCTTCCTTCCCATATCCTTTTTGCGGATGACTTAACTCTTATGGGGAAAGCTAATAAAAAGACTAGCCTTTGCATAAAAAGATGCATGGATTTTTTCTCTATGGAATCTGGGCTAGCCATAAACAAAACTATGTCTAGAATTGTCATTCCTCCAACTTGCCCAAAGGAACATTCAAATTTCCTAACATCTCTTTTTGGCATTAAATCTACCACTGACTTTGGTAAATACCTTGGCTTCCCAATCCTTAGTAAATACTCTAAACCCAAAGACTTCCAATTCATCTTGGATAAGTTACATACCAGACTATCCCACTGGAAGTGTCATTTCTTAATATGGCTGGGCGTACCACCCTAGCTACAAGTACTCTAGGAGCAATCCCCTCGCACATAATGCAATACTCTCTCCTCCCTACCAAAACACTAAAGTCTATTGATAAAATACAAAGGGACTTTATCTGGTGCTCTACAAGTACTACTAAAAAGCTTCATCTAATAAGTTGGGATATTGTCACCAAAGATCTCAAAGAGGGGGGATTGGGTATTCTCAGGGCAAAAAATAAAGGCCTTGTATGGAGACTTTTAAAAAATCCATCCATTCCATGGTGTCACCTCATTATGTCCAAATATGCCCATTCAAAGTCTATTACTAATACTTCCTTCATCTGGAAATCCATTATCCAGGGATGGAAAGTATGCAACAAAGGAATCCTTTGGCACCTCTCAAACAATTCACGTCTGAATATTTGGTACAACAATTAGATTTATAATTCCTCCTCCCTAAGAAGCTCTATTGAGGGCCCCCTTAGCAAACATGAGAATAATCTTTCTCTCGGCTGCTTATTTAAGGATAGTAATTGGGATTTAAAGGTTATCTTCTTTGAATTACCTCTTGATGTGATCCACAATATTAGTATTACTCCAACTCCCTCTAGAAATTCAAAAAGTGATGAATTTAGCTGGAAACTAAGCTCAAATCGAATTTTCTCTATAAAATCTTGCTATAATCTCCTCAGTAATCCCTACCCCTCGTCAGATTCCTACAAATGGATTTGGGACCTTCGTTGTCCTAACAAAATTAAAACCTTTCTCTAGAAATGTTCTCATAATCGTGTTCCTTGTAGAGCTTATCTACACAAAATTGGTAAGAACTTGGATGCCACATGCACTACATGCAGAAATGGCATTGAAAACATCCAACACATCTTCTTGCATTGCACTTGCACCCAACAATTTTGGAAATCCATGGGACTTAGCTATCATAACACTTCTGGCGATTCTAACTGGCTCAAGGACCTTCGAGATGCCTTCATTAATCCAAATTCCCATAATATTGGTTGGGAAACTCTTTTTCCTTTCTGTATATGGGAACTTTGGAAAAACAGAAATAATAACAACATAAATAATCTTAATTGCTCTTTAGACGTTAAAAAATCCATGCACTTCACATGGGAATATATCTTCTTCACAGGAAAGAATCATTTCACTATCAAAAAGGTTCCAATCGAGATCAAATGGTATAAACCACCAAAAAGTATTATTAAATTAAATTGTGATGGCGCTTTTTCTTTTACTAAAAATGTAGCAGGAATTGGTGGATTATTCCGGAACAGCACTGGAGATTAGATTATGGGATACCATAAAGCAATACATGCCTCCTCTCCAATTCATGCAGAATTATTGGCCCTACTTGAAGGATTAAGAATTGCAATGGAGTTTCATGATACAAATATGGAAATTGAAACGGACAGCACTGATGTTATAAAATTAATGCATGAAGATTGAACTAATTTCCATAACATCATTTTTGAATGCAGATGGTTAGTGCACCAACTGGGCTCCCAATACTGAAGCACAATTCTAGGGAAGGAAATGAAGTGGCTCATCGACTGGCTAAAGAAGCAATGAAGCATCCTCTCAGTAACAAATGTGTTTATCATGCTCGTCCCCCTTTTTTTGTTGAAGAAGAAGTACTAAAGAACAAGCATGAACTTTGTAGTAGTATTAAGACTATCTCTACTAATGTTTGCATTTACCTAGCAAGTATGGGCAATAATAATGCCCTACGAACTATGTCTCCCTCTTGTAATTTGTTTTAAGTAATATATAAAGTATCGTGCTGTTATGTTCAAAAAAAGACTAGGTGAAGAACTGGTGCACATGTCGGACAAAATCTTTTTATAGTTTACTGTTAGTGTATGGCATGTAAGACCTGCAAATTGTTATAGTCCCCAAAATGTTATAAGCAAGTGAATCTAGTACTTGAAACGATTTCAATCAAATTCATTGCTCTTAGTTCATATATATGAAAGATAATGTCAATATGACGAAACATATTATATTGTAACTAAATCTTATCGCAATAGTTTTATGCTACTTTAGATATAAGAACAATAAAATCCCTATTTTCTAAATATAGTACTGCACGGTTTTTTTGTGTCTAGAGAAAGTATTGGACGGTTTTTTTTTCTTGGAAAAAAAGTAAAATTACAGTGTAAAAGATTTTTTTCTTTATCAAGTTACCTCAAAGATTTTATAAACAATTGTCCATGATAAATAATATAATTAGTAACCTAATGAATAAAAAATATTTTCTCTATACAACAAGTTAAAATATAAAGATAATGTAAAAATTTATCTATATTAACATTGTACATGAGTTAAAACCATCCAAATAAGTTCATATGCAGTACCCAGTATGGTATTTGTTGGCCTTAAGTCAGATGATATTACAAATAAAAAAAATGAATATATCTATGATAACCCAAAGTATCTCATGAGTATTAAGTTTGTAGAGAATATTATAAGGGTGGTGAGATTTGTGGGGACATGTTGAAGATTTGGCAGCCAGAAACATATCATCCTAAAAGTTGAGAAAGTGGAGAACGTGTAACCTGAGTTGAATCTATATATATATATTAAAGGAATAAAGTTGTCATATATAATTGGCATTATAATTAAGCCAAGTGGCAAGCTAATAACTGTCAATAGTATATGATAACTTTATTCTATATTTGACTATATTAGTCAAATACAAATACAACTATATATATATAGATAAAATTTTATATTTGAATTAAAATTTTAAAAAAAATGTATCTTTTGTTATCATGCTATCATACTTAATTCGGTTAATGATCATATACAATCATGTTCGGAACTTTTGTTATCTTTTCTAATTATTTAAATACTACTTCGCCTCAAAAAAAAAAAGAAAGAAAAAAACTACTCCATATAATTATAAAACTCTTTCACATTTAAATCCCTATAATTATAGTTCTTTTAAACAATGTAGCTAGATTTGAATAAAGCGAATTTCTTTTAAAATAAATGTAATATATAGGGTACACGTCTATGTTTATCCAACTAACAAAAACGAGTTTAAAAATCGAATAAAAGCTTACTTACATATATAATAAAGTAAACCTACATGTTGGAGAAAGAAACATCACAAAAATCAATCAATATTCAAAAAAAAATATTTTTTCTTTATGAAGAATATTTGTTTGAAGAGTCAATTTTGTAAAAATGGTCATCAACCAAATAACAAAATTTGGCTATACAATTACTATCATTAATTTAAATATAGACCTTCTAAGAATTGAAGGATATAAGCTAAAACCTCTTCATTTAGCTACAGTCAAGCCTACATTGCAAGGGTATAATGTATTTTTTGTTGAAGAATATTAGTTTAGAATCATTAAATTATGTGAAAGGTGTCTTTTTCTCGAATTCTACAATAGGGATATTGATTTTTAATTATAGTTTCTATAGTGATTTTTAAGTGTAACAAAAAGTATATTTTAAAGAAAAAAAATTGGTATGACGTAAAATATTTTTTTTAAATGTAAATAAATTATTTCAAAATGTGATTATTTTTAAAATATATAATAATTTTAAAAATAAAAAGATGAGATATTTTTGAATTTTAGTAGAGAGTATTAAAATTATTATAATGGAAGTCATATTATGGATACAATCAAGAAACAGAAATCTTGTGGAATATTTACGTAAATATCTGACCAGATTTATTGTTTACTTTTTATAGCTAATATACATAGATGATATACCGACACCACACGATTATACACATATTATATATAGACCTTCAGTTTTTCAATTTAAGTGGTTGGGTGAGCACCTATTTAGGTTGATTAGATAAAGCCAAAAAAAATATGAAAGAATTTCAACCAAAGACTAAAAATATAAATAAAGTTCTTATATAGACAATTTCTATTAAAACTCATCATTTTATAGCGAAATAAATTATTTTTTTGTAACAAAAGAAAGAAAGAAAGAAAAAATAAGATAGAAGAAAATAAATATATTCCCGTCACTACTCATCCTAAACCTTATTCTAATCAATCTACCTCTAATATGGAAAACCACCTCTTAGAAGAGAGGCAAAAGGTTTTGGCTCAAACCACTTTGGTTAAGGAAAATTTTATTAGCAATAATAGATTTAATCAATTAAACAGTGAATTGGATCTTGACACACAAGACACTTGCATGCAATATTCCAACATGGCACCCCATATTGCTGAACCCTTAGTGAAATCCAATGCCATGCAAAATGACACTTGTATGGACAACTCTACCCCTATCGCTAATCATTCCCCTACTGCCCCAAACCCCCTCCTTAACCCAAAATCTTTCCAAAATCTTCCCATATCCATAGAATCTTCCATAATCTCCCCATCCATGCATGTTGGCCAAATGGCAAAGGCCATAGAAGAAACTTTCCAAATGGACATTCCCTAGGATGATCCAAGCCAAGCATTTAAGTGCTCCTTTAAAAGTGACCTAGAGCAACCAAAGGACATAGATAAAAACGAAACAATCATCACCTCCCCACCCAATCGGCTAACCTCTCCTCCTACCCAATACCCCACGCCAACTTCAAGTGCATTTAATTCACCTAGTCTCAACCAAAATGCCAAGAGTTCCATCATCACTAAGGAGAAGAACTCAACTAGTTCAAGTCTTGAGACAACGTCACCCTCTCCAAATGGAAAACATTCCCCCCTCCATCCCCAAGATCAGCCCCAAATTATTTATGCTCAACTCCCCCAAGCTCAAGATTACCAACCCACGAGTTGGATGGAACTAGGGCTCATGGTCCATGCACTCTCGTTCACAGTACCCATCAATGGCCAAGAAGCCATAGTAATCTTGCACAACACTCAATACCTAGATCAACTCATCACAGAGGGAATGAGATTGGCGATGAACAACTATCTAAACCAAGTATGGCTCAACAATGTCATTCACCCCATGGCACCTTCGTTGAACCCTCAAATGGCCCAGACAATGAGGGAGCAATGGAATATGCCCCCTCAATTCAACCCCATGCATCCTCTAAATGCTCCACTGGATCTCCCTTTCTTTCCAACGGAGATGTACACCCACCTAAACCCCATCTTTCTCCCTTGGGATGTCAACCTAGGGAACCAAGGGAATGTACCCTCCCCCCCCCCAACCACCTCCAATGCCCCACCACTACAGCAAGAAGACCCCATACCAGGGCCAGTGGAGACAGAGATGGAGGAGGACGATGTCCCCCTAAATCCTCACTTAGGGCCAATCCTAGAGCTCTCAAACCTAAACGGAATAAACATATTTCTATTCACGGAAAGGCACGAAAAGAGGTATGTTCTCAGTTGCCCACTAGCCCTATACAAGTGCTCGATGGATATACACCCTCCACACGACTCTACTGTGGGGAACAAGGCTATGATATTAGTTCCATCGATGAGGAGGAACCTGTCCAAGCGAGGGAATAAGGGAAAATGGGGAAATGAATAACACTGACTTAGCTATGAATCAGGCTACTACTTTCATTATTTGGAATATACGGGGGGGGGGGGGGAA
>NW_017672606.1:37493-47907 GCF_001879085.1 Nicotiana attenuata
AGCCATGCTTGTACTTGCTGGAAACAAGGATGATAAACCATGTTGCCTTGCTCAATGAATATGGATTCTCTGAGATGATAGAAGTTCCTTCGGAGGGACAATCAGGTGGTATGGTCATGATGTGGAGGGATGATATAATCAATGTCTAAAATGCTTTTAGAAGACGCCAAGAGATCCATGCAACCATAGAGGTACATCCTTTACGCTCTTTACTTCAATTTATGCTAGTACCAATATTCCTTCTAGAAATATTATGTGGGATAACCTAGAAAAAATTAGTAATTCTTATAAAGGACCTTGGCTAGTAGGTGGTAATTTTAATGATATTCTTACTGCTAGCTAGAAAATTGGAGGTAAACCAATCAAAGATAGTAGAGCTAAATATATTTGGTCCAAAATTAATAACTGTAACCTAGTTGACCTAGGCTCCAAGGGAAGTAAATATACCTGGACCAATAATAGACATAAGAATAAGAGCCTTATTTTAGAAAGGCTTGATAAAGTTTTTGGGAATGAAGAATGGTTAGAACTCTTTCCTAAAAGCTCTATTATCCATCTCCCCAGAACTCACTCTGACCATAATCCTATCCTGGTGGAATTAATTCCTAGAAATAGAACTCCTCATAAGGTCCCCTTTAGGTTGGAAACCTTCTGGTGTAGACATCCGGAGTTTCAATCTATTGTTATAAACTCCTGGAATAACAATGACTATTTTAAGGCTAGCTCTAATTTTATTGATAACATAAAACCTTGGAAAGACAGGACTTTTGGTAATATCATGGGTAGGAAGAGAAAACTCTTAGTTAGACTTCAAGGCATTCAAAATTCTAACAACTATGCTACCAGCTCTTTCCTAAAAAAATCTGGAATTAACTCTTCGTCATGAGTTTAATGATATCCTGAAAATAGAAGAAGACTACTGGAAACTTAGATCCAGGATAATATGGCTTAATGATGGTGACACTAATACTAGATTTTTCCACATTTCTGCCACTAATAGAAAAAGAAGAAACAAAATTACTTTCTTTAAAGACGAAAAGAAACAAAATTACTTTCTTTAAAGACGATGCTGGTAACTGGATAAATGACCATAGTCTCATTCTGACCCATGTCCAAAACTATTTTACCTCTACTTTTACCTCTTCCCATACTCACTCTTCCTGGGCTAACCCCCTTAATACTCAATCCAGCTGCAAAATTATCAACCTAGAACAACTAGATGCTCCCCTACTAGATAATGAAATAAAAAGTGCAGTCTTCTCTTTCAAACCATTCAAATCTCCCGGTCCAGATGGTCTGCACCCCTTCTTCTTCCAAAAATATTGGTTCCATATAGGGGATTCTGTCAAAAATCTCTACCACAACATCTTCAATAACCAAATAATCCCTCCAAATATTAATAAGACTCTTCTATGCCTCATTCCTAAATTCCATAATGCAAATAATATCAAAAACTTCAGACCTATTGGCTTGTGTAATACTATCTATAAATTAATTACCAAGATTCTAGACAATCATATCAAACCTTTCCTGGATCAACTAATCAGTCCTTACCAGGCTAGCTTTATGAAAAATACAAGAGCCTCAAACAATGCTATCATCATCCGGGAAATGATTTCTAAATTCAATAAGCTGAAAGGCAAGCTAGGCCATATGATTATGAAAATTGACTTGGAAAAGGCTTTCGATCGCCTTGAATGGTCTTTCATTCGTCACACATTGGACTTCTTCAAATTCTCTTAACTCCTGCTAAATTGCATCTCTACCAGCAAAATAGCTATTTTAGCCAACGGAGCTACTACAAACTATTTCCAACCAAGTAGAGGTATTAGACAAGCCGATCTCATCTCCCCCTATATCTTTATCCTCTGCCTAGAAATGCTCACCATATATATAGAATACCAAGTAGATATCAAAAACCGGGACCCAATTTCCCTAGGATATAAATGTCCAAAGATATCCCACCTATTATTTGCTGACGACCTTTCTCTCATGGCTAGAGCAAATACTAAATCTTGTCAAGCCATAAAAAATGGGCTTGACACATTTTGCTCTCTATCTAGTCAAAACATCAATCTGACTAAATCAAAGATCCTCTTTTCAAAAAATTGTAATCAATCAATCATTACCAACATTACCACTTCTCTTGGTATTAAAAAGAGTAACAACTTTGGCACATATCTTGGTTTCCCCATCCTTCATCACATCCCAAAACCCAGAGATTACCAATTCCTCATAGACAAAATGAGAACCAAACTTGCATACTGGAAGATGACGTTTTTTAGCTTGGCAGGAAGAACAACTGTTGCATCATCATGCAATAACACCATCCCAAACCATTACATGCAATACACCCTGCTCCCTACTAAAACCCTTAAAGAGATTGATAAAGTCCAAAGGGATTTCATTTGGCGTAGTACAATTGAAAAAAGGAAACTTCACTTGGTAAACTGGTCCACTATATGCCAACCTAAAAAATATGGTGGACTGGGGATCCATAATGCTATCGATAAAAACTTTTGTACCCTGGCCAGTTTAAGCTGGAGACTCCTTACTAATACCCTGATTCCTTGGGCAAAACTAATCATCTCTTACTATTGCAATAGCTCCTCTGCAAATAGAACCTCCTTCCTCTGGAAAAGCATTCGCAGAGGGTGGAAAATCTGTTCCAAAGGCATCACATGGTCCCCTCACATCCACTCCAACCTTAACTTATGGGGGGACAATTGGATACCAAATATTGGTAGCCTAAGGAACCTATTTATAGGCCCCCCTTCAGCCAATGACCTCTCTATAAAAAATTAGAGATATTTTTGATAGAACTATGTGGAACCTAAACTCATTAACCATCTCTCCCTCTCCGGATGTGTTAGCCACCATCTCCAAAACTAAAATCCGCCAAAAAGGCATTCTCACTGACATTCCTACTTGGTCCCTCACCACCAAAGGAGTCTTTACCACCGCCTCTTGTTATACTCTGCTTGAATCCCCAAAGGGATCTAACCCTGACTTTGAATGGATCTGGCACTTGGAGTGCCCTAATAAAATTAAATTTTTCCTATGGCAATGTCTTCACAATCGAATCCCTTCCAGGAAGTACCTTTCGCAGATTGGACTAAACATTGATTCAAACTGTCCCATCTGCAAAAACCCTATTGAAGAGTCAATTGAACATATCTTCCTGGATTACAGAGTTGTCAATAATCTCTGGAGAGAACTGCAAGCAATCCAGCAAATCATAAAAAGTGGGAAGCACTGGCTTCTCCAAGTAAGAGATCTCAATATTCCTCTAAAACACAACCTCATTAACTGGGAAAACTTCTTTCCTTTCCTCATCTGGCATATCTGGATTAATAGAAACAGTAATAACATCAACAACACGAACAATTCTTTAAGGGGTTCCCAAATCATGCTAAAGGCATTGGAATTTAAACTTTTCACGGAAAAATTCCTTATCCACCCTCCCAAATCCCTTATAAAAATTAACTGGTTCAAACCCCCTAGGGGATGATACAAATTGAATGTGGATGCAAGTTTTCATAGTAATGGCAAAAATTGTGGTCTAGGAGGTGATTTTAGAAATGCAACCGGCTGCTGGGTGGTTGGTTTTGTAAAACTAGCGCATGCAAATGGCTCCCTTGCAGCAGAATTAAAAGCACTACGAGAAGGGCTACGAACAACAAAGGAATGAAATCTCTTCCCACTTGAGATTGAGACAGACTGCTCGGAGGCTATCCAGGCAATACAACATGGTAATAAATTACTTAACAAAAATGTTAATGATTGCAGGTCCTTAATGCACCAGCAGAGGGTTACTCTCCAACACACTTTCAGGCAGGGGAATAGGATTGCCCACCAACTAGCCAAAGAAGTTCTAGGAAGGGAAAACAAGTCTCAGGGTTTAGCAGGAAGCAGGAAAGCAGTGAAATCCACAAAAAAAGTTTTTGTCGTACCACCTTTTGATGTACTACATTTTGTTGAAAGTCACAAACTTGAATCAAATTGTCATGAAAAACTCCTATGTAATGAAGCTTGTAATATGCTAGCAAGCTTAGGAAACAAATGCATCCTCCGTGATGCTAGCTATGTTAACTATGTACTGGATGTTCTTTAGCTTTTAATATATATATTTCCTGTTTGCTCAAAATATATATATATATATGAAATTCAAATAACACATATATTTAATATGGTAACGTCAAATATCAAAATGGAGTCATACCAGAAAAAAATTAACTGGCTAAAGAATTTTTTAAATTTTTAGATAGCTGACTATAATGAGTTTTGAGTCAAGGATAATATTTCCACATACATTATTATAGAAATAATTACTATTGAAAAATAAAGTATTAGAAACTGAAATTTTAAAATAGAAATATTATTTTTGAAAGATATCAACACACCAAATAATAGCTCAAGTTGTAGTAAAAGAGTCAAGGTCCTTCATAGTCTCAACCTTTAATTGTTTTGCCATATATATGAGTTATTATTTTACTTCCTAACTATTTTTAGGATCCAATGACACCGGCGAGAATGATACCGAAAAAGAAAAATAGAATTATAACTAGGAGATTCGTGAAATAGTTAATCTTTTTCATATAGTGTTTCTTAACGTATATTCAATGTTTATCTATAATTATCGATAAGGTTTAAATTTTAAGATTATTTACATAAAATCCAAATAACTCAATTATTTGAGAAGGTTAGTATCTGCGCATCCGCGCGGGTGCTAATACTAGTTTCTAATTAAAATGAACATCCTAGAAGTCTATCAGTTGAAAATTACAGACAACCAACATGAGCTAGCTGTTTTCTTTGTATAATTCTATACTAAGAGATCGAAGCAAAAATTTCATATGTTATGAATGTTAGAATATACTATAAGCCATACGCGTCCTGCCGCGGTCCTCCGGCGGTTACGCCAGGACCGCGGCCAAAGTGGCCTTCAGAATCTGCAGCAGTGTTCTGCCGCGGTCCTACCGCAGTTACGCCAGGACCGCGGCTAGAGTGGCCTTCAGAATCTACAGCAGTGTTCTGAAGGCCAATTATTTATTTACTTGTTTAAATTCCATAAAGTTTCCTTTTAAATAGATCATGTATTGGTTTGTGTGTCCATTGCTTACATAGTAGATGATTTAGTGTATAGAGTTTAGCTTATACACGAAAGATTAAATCATCGGTTCTTGTAAGACATAAAAGTTAATGTTCACAATCTAATGATGGAATTGGACAAATCATCGGAATGGTTGTAGTACAAGATTAAATGTAATTTATCTTGATTATGGGAATAGGTCTAATTCCAACTTCTTGTGCTAATACATTTTGTATGTATTGAACGGATCAAGTAGAGATAAGTATTTTATACTGACTTTATAAAATAATTTCTCTAGTCTATTTAATGTACTTATACTCTTAATCCTGATATAATTATTATTAGCTGTGTATGTCACTTGTTGTTTTGATTTATTAAAAGGCGAGATTCTTTCGTGAGTCAATAAGCCTGGTAAATTGGATAACAATGATATACATTGGCGAAGTAATAATTAGTTAATGGAATCCATGTCTCGGTTTTGAGATTGATAATATTCCTTTATGAAAGCTTATAAGTTTCATGTGTAAACCCGGCCGGTGGATTTTGTATCCGACACATGAAATAAGTTAAGTGTAAGTCTAAAGGAAGTAATCAATAAATAAAATAGTCAGTAATTTAATTTGATTGATTAGTATCTGAATTTTAACATGGGGAGTTAAATAAGGTTTTATGGAAGAATTTCGAAATTGAACTAAGGAGTGCAATTACGAATTTTTAGTGGAATACCTCGTAATTTATTATGGTAGAAATTAATTTCAAATTTTGAAATTAATTCCATAATAGGAAGCCTTGTTAATTAAATTCTGTGGTCCCTACTGTGCCTGAATAATAGGAAATAAAGGAAACCTTTTCTTGGTGGAAGAAGAAAACCTAACAGGTTTTGGAAAAGTGTTTTGACCTAAAAAACGCAGCTATATATATGGTATATAGCTGGTCGTTTTTTGACACAGAAAAAACACACGTTTTTCTTCCTTGAATTTCGCCCACCCGAAGTTCTCTGTTTTCCGGTTTTTATTTGGGTAACACAGTAGAAGACTGTGGAAGGTTGCTGAGGTCTTGCAATTCTGGAACTGGAGAAGGATATCGATTTGCTTTGTTCACGCTTCAAGAGGTAACTCGTATAATCTCCGTATGTGCTAATTGTTTAGATTACACATGATTATGATGCTATGTTTGCTTCCGCTGTGAAATATGATCCAACAATAGGAATGGAGTTATGATTTTTATTACAATAGCATTATTTTTCATCATTTTTCCTATCCAGTGGAGTATCTTATTTTTGTTTATCAATTGAGCGGTTTCTTCTCTTTGAATTTTGATCTATTATTTCTCTATCTTATTGTTGGATTGTTTATTCTCCTCCTATAACTGTTTAATATTTATTATCATTATGTTAAGAATTTTATTGAGTGTTATTAATTTGTAATATTTTCTTGGTTTTGGTCATATACTAGCCGTTTGTTTTTTTTTTTCTATAATTTATATAACAAGGTAATTAGTGTTCCTTAATATCTATGGTCCTCAATATTCTTTAATATGTTCTTATGCGATATACATCTTGAAGTGTATATTGAGCTTCCTTTAATTTTTCTTTTTTGGAGCAATAGCACAAACAACTTATTATATGGAGTAGAGTCTGAAGAAGCACGAGAGCACACCTCAGCAATTTGAGATTATTCAAATTTGCTGTTGAATAGTAGTGTAATTTGAAACATATTATTGGTAGGTAGAACATGTTGTACATGCCAATAACTTTCTCACAAATCACAAGATCCATATGATACTGAAAAGCAATATATACTGATTGCCATATATTTGTAAACATTAAAACGTGAATAGGCTGCATTACTATTTATGAGCAAATGGAGCCTACTTAGAAAATTTGGTCGCCAATAATATGTCTCAAAGAAGCTAATTGGTGCCTCCTCCTATTTGTTAAAATTATTGTACATCTCTCATCGTTCCTACAAAAGTGTGTGAATCATGTTAAACATGCTTGACAATAACTTGTTACGTGCAATATGATTTTATAATAGCTTAACCTGTCTATATAAGCTCATAATATGCTTCAAGCAAATATCAATAACAACAGCTTCTGAGTCATACATATTCCTAGTGAAGTGACCATGAAATCACTTGTTGCTCTTATCCTGCTCTTTTCACTTGCTCTGGTAAGTTTTTACAGATGATTAATTATAGGCCTCCTTTTTGGTGGTTTATTATTAATTACTACTTTTTTGGTGCGCACTATAATGTGCTTCTCTTTCACTGCATTGCCTTTCGTATTGCAACGTCTTTTCGTATCCGATATTAACGATTGAATTTTTAACTTATACTCCATCTCTTTCAATTTATGTAACCTATTTGACTGGAAACAGAGATTTTCGAAAAGACGAAAACTTTTGAAATTTGTGATCTTAAGCATAGCATAATATTTTTGTGGCTATAAGACCTGTGGTCTTAAATATGTGATACCATTTCTGTGGTTATAAAAATCTTTTATTAAAGATAAGATTTTAATCCTGAAACTAAAAGAGTTTCCTTATTAGAAATGGGTTCATACTAAATCAAGAGGGATAGGTTCATGTAAAACTGAAACTGATGGTATAATATATTTTCGACTGTCTAAAAAGAATGCTTGCTTCTTGAGCATAACTAACATTTGATTTTTGCACAAACCTAGCCGTTTAAGCCCATCTAGCTAGTGAAGGGTTTAACCTATTTAACCCGATCATTTATTTGTCTTGGTATATCCCTATTGAACATGTGTAAATTAGAATAGATATTTTCTGCAAAATTACTCTTCAAAATGCACTAGAATTTACATAGGACTCTATTTGCCAATACTAAATATTTACAAGCTCGGTACCTACAAAGGTAGATCTAACATTAAAATTTTGTGAATTCTTGATTTTAGTACGATCTCAAGTTTCAATAACTGAGTTCTGAATTTAATTTTTGTATATATTTAGTGCATTTCTAGATACATACATAGAATATTTTGGCAAACATTACTGGGTTCTACCAACCCATATATTAAAGCCTATATTTGCCCCTGCATGTATAAAGTATTTGTGTATATCAGTATATATAGATTGTGTACTCGAATGTAAAGAAGTTCATATAGAATATATTCAAGTCTTTTTATGGTCTCTCTTTCTCGGGTAATACACAAATCCTTCTTCGCGTTCGCGACTTCACTCTCGCGTTCGCGTAGCTTTGACTTTCCCCTTCTTTGCGTTTGCGTCCTCCTCCACGCGTTTGCGTAGAGTAATTCTGGAGGAGGACCAGTCTCTTCATCGCGTTCGCGAAGCTTCACGTCTGTCCTTCATCGCGTTCGCATTCCGTCTGTCGCGTTCGCGTAGCTTCGTGGTTCCAGGCCTTCGCGTTCGCGGTCACCTCCACGCGTTCGCGAAGTGATTTTTTTTGCAGCATTTTTTTTTCTTTCTTCTTCGCGAACGCGAGGCTCCCTACGCGTTCGCGATGCATTAAATGTCTGGGCAGACAAATTTAATCCCAAATTCGAGGGTTCACCATTCTTATCACATTTTGACTTCAAGAGCTCGGTTCTTGGCGATTTTTGAAGGGATTTTTACCTGGGCGACTTGGGCAAGTGCTTCTCACTCGATTTAGACCAATTTCCATGAATCTCCTCTTAATTTCATCCTTTAATTTCAGATTTTTAATGAAAAATGGGTAGAACTTCATAGACCGGATTATTGAGTTTTGAGGGGGTGTTTGACCTCCGATTTGGGAGATTTTTATATGGTTAGACTCGTGAGAGTACGACGGTTCTGAAAATGTAAAAATTATCCGATTCTGAGATGTTGGCCTGAGGGGCATTTTGGTCATTTTGCCTAATTTCACGCTTTAGCTCTGAATTAAATAGTAGAATCAGTTGCTTGAGATGTTATTTACAATGTGTGATTTAATTGAATAGATTTGGGCCATTTGGAGTCGAGTACTCGTGGCAAGTACGCGGTTGCTAGTTGATTTTAGCCGGTTCGAGGTAAGTATCTTGCCTAACCTTGTGTGGGGGACTTCCCCTTAGGATTTGAGTCTTCTTTGTTGATTGTATTCCTTGTATACGAGGTGACGAGTGCGTGCTAGGATTTATTTGTGGAAAATTGTCCCTTTTAGGCTCTTAGATCCTTGTAGTCACCGAATATAAAGTTCTTCTTAATACGATTGAGTTCCCTGTTATTAGCTTGACCTTTACATGTCTTGCTTGGAATTTATTTTCCCCTTTTTGGCTTATTCTTGTTGCCTAATTGACTTTTACTTGTTTCACGGTAGACATTACCCTTCTATAGTCACATTATCATTCCTAACTGCTTGTCCTTATTTGGAAAGCATTATTTCTATCTCTCGTGTAAGTAATTGGTCTTAATTGGAAAGAAGTTAGATATCCTATATTCAGTTGATATTTCCTTAATTGTAATTATTTGATTCATGTTAACTTCCTTGTTGTTGAACTTAGTATTATGGAATCGTTGTTTCATATTATTTCTCCCTTGTTGAGTTGTTCTTATTACGCTTAGTATTTCTCTGTTACGGTTATTCCTTGTGAGTTAGTTGTACCGTCTTTTGGTGAACGGAAATACCTGAGTTGATTCTCTTGCTTTGTTCCTGTATATATTGTCGTTTGTTGTGTTGTACTTGAGACTGTGATGCACGAGGTTTCTGCCGTGCGGTTGAGAATATTGTGATGCACGAGGTTTCTGCCGTGCGATTGAGAATATTGTGATGCACGAGGTTTCTGCCGTGCGATTGTGAATATTGTGATGCACGAGGTTTCTGCCGTGCGGTTGTTGATACTGTGATGCACGAGGTTTCTACCGTGCGGTTGATTTTGAAGGGTTGCACGAGGTCTTTACCGTGCTGTTGTTGTTATTGATGTTTTGCACATGCGGCGTAATAAGGCGGGATACGTTATATGCTTATATGTGGGTTGCGCATGTGGCGGAATAAGGAGGGAACATTGTGATGCACGTGTGGCAAAATAAGGCGGTGCCTATTATCTTATTATTTGCACACGTGGCGAAATAAGCTGGGCTATGTCAGGGATGATTGTAGAGAATTGTGACGGCCTGTGGAGGCATTCCTAATTGGTTAATAATGTGATTGTGGGTTGCTTACCGGTATGAGCTTTATCGCTTGGAAGTTGTGAGGAAACATCGTACGTGCGGTCCGTTCTCCTTTTCATGTTTACTAGCTGGTAGAATTTTGTTAGAAACATTTGCACAAGCATACATGTAGCTGACCACTCCTATTAGAGGTGAATTCCTCCTGATTTTGCTAAGGGTGAGGTACGCCTCGTTT
>NW_017672606.1:48279-89434 GCF_001879085.1 Nicotiana attenuata
CGAGGTTAGTCTTGATACTTACTGGGCACCGCCGTGGTGTGCTCATGCTACTTTTCTGCACATTTTTGTTGTGCAGATACAGGTACTCCCACTCAGTTCTGTTAGCCTTGGAAGGAGGCGTATCGGTAGAGACTTCGAGGTATATCTACTACGTTCACAGACCGAGGAGTCCCTTTCCAGCTTTCTGTAATAAGTATAGCTCTTTCAGTATTTCTCCTTTGTATAGATATTCTTGAGTCAGAGCCTCTTATGTATCCCTTAGCTTGTGATTTGTGAGTTTCCGGGTTTTGGAAATGTTGTTAGCTTCAAGAATTGTTGTGGTATGTGCCGAGCGGCACCTTAAACACCGTTTTATTTTACTAGTTCAGTTTTATTTATTTTCTTCCGCAATTATGGTTTATCTTCCGCATTGTTAGGCTTACCTAGTCGTAGGGACTAGGTGCCGTCACGACATGTTCACGGAGGGCGAACTGGGGTCGTGACAAGTTGGTATCAGAGCTCTAGGTTCATAGGAGTCACAGATCACAAGCCGGTTTATTAGAGTCTCGTGGATCGGTACGGAGACGTCTGTACTTATCTGCGAGAGGCTATGTAACCGTTAGGAAAATTCCACTTCATTTGATTTCCCTGTCGTGCGAAATTTTTGACATCTACAATCCTAAACCTCTGTCTTCTACTCTCTCACAGATGGTGAGGACACGTACTACCCGAGGCGATCAGGCACCCGCGCCCCCTGCTGCAACCGTCGGAGGTCGGGGCCGGGGTAGAGTTCTAGGACGCGCACGTGGTGCAGCGAGAGCACCTGCGCGAGCTGCCGCCGAGGTACCACCAGCAGAACCAGCCGGAGTCCAGGCACCTGACACGCCTACTGCTACTACTACTCCAGCCATTCAGGAGGCTTTGGCACAGTTCATGAGTATGTGCACCACTTTGGCTCAGGCAGGATTGCTTCCCCTTGCTGCAGCCACATCCCAGGCCGGGGGAGGAGCACAGACTCCCATCGCCCGCACTCCTGAGCAGCGAGCGCATGTTGATCAGGTCCCAGAGATTATTCCTGCGCCGCCTACGGCACCAGTTCAGCCCGAGGGCATGGCAGCGGCTTCCGAGCAGGAGCAGATGAGACTAGAGAGGTTCAAGAAGTATGATCCTCCGGTGTTCAGTGTATTAGCATCAGACGATGCCTTGGGGTTTCTTGATGAGTGTTACCGTATTCTCCGTACTATAGGTATCTCTGGATTGAGCCGGGTTTCGTTCACTACTTTTCGCTTCGAGGAGCCGCCTATGATTGGTGGCGCACCTATGAGTTAGACAGTCCAGACGAGGCAGCTTCACTGGCTTGGACCCAGTTTTCAGATATGTTTCTGAGAGAGTTTGTTTCTCAGAGCCTCAGGGATGCATGGCGCGTGGAGTTTGAGCATTTGCGCCAGGGTGCTATGACCGTCTCGGAGTATGCTGTCCGTTACACCAGTTTGGCTAGACATGCCTCAGCCTTGGTTTCTACTGTTCGCGAGAAGGTTCGCTGGTTCATTGAGGGGCTCATTCCTAGCATCAGGTCCAGTATGGCCCGTGAGTTGGAGATGGATATTTCGTATCAGCAGGTGGTGAATATTGCTAGGAGGATAGAGGGTATGCATGCTAGAGAGAGAGAGAGGGCAGGCAGGGTCATGAGAGAGAGAGCAGCCGAGATCAGGAGAGAGAGCTTGTGGAGGCGAGGAGGCCTCGTAGACCGGGGAGGTATACCGGTCCTTATTTTGGAGGCAGGGTGCGTCATGGTAGAGGTTTTGCAGGTCGGCCAGTTCAGTTCACGCTTCAGGCTTTGCATGGTGACTCAGGTGCTCATAGGTCTCGGAGTACCCGCATCGCAGAGTTCCCACCGCCTCGTCAGCAGAGAGGGTGCTTTGAGTGTGGAGATACTAGCCAGATGATGAGAGATTATCCCAGACTTCGGACCGGTGTGTCCCAGCGAGGTATTCAGGCAGGTAAAGGACGCCCAAGAGGGGGAGGCCCGGCTCATTGATGTGTTTCATATAGTAGGCTTGAGGCCGGTGCGCCAATTGAATGTCATCCAGGTACGATTTCAGTTTGTTATAGAGGGGCACTATCTGTAGTTCATCACATTGTTGCTTATCGGGGAGAAGTTCTTTTTTTGTTGTTCCATTTATGGGAGCGCTTCATGAGTTGCACTCTGTTTATGTGATTACCCTGTTGGGAGGTTCTATGAGTGATAGCCATGTCTATCGTTTGTTTCTAGCTGTTGTCGAGAGTTATGAGGCTAGTAGTAGATTCCTGTTGTCTATTTTGGTAGGTTTGATGTTACTTCTGAGTATTCTGTGTTACGAGCTGTGATTTCTATGCTCCACCGGTATGGGGGCCAGTTTGTATTGTAAATTATAGACGGAACTGATCTAGTGAGAGTCTCTGGATGGGTTGATGTGTTCCCTACTTGTGATTCAGTGTTGAGGGTGGGACCCTCGTGATTTCAGGTGATTTGATATGTTGAGACCGAGCTGTGTACTGCGGTGAGAGTTATATCAGTATAAGGTCCTTGTGAGTCTTTTACATGCTTTCATTCCTTCTTGTTAGATGTTTTGTCGATTTGTGTTTTAGAAGAATTTATGCTAGTTTAATTTGTTTGTTAGTTCCTTATGTGTTTCCTTTCTCATATTCAGTCATTTCCGTTCTATGCTTCTTGAGTTTTAGCTTGTGGGTTGTGTACCCGTTGGTGTTGGCTGAGATTTGGTTATTCGGGTGTTTTATTATGCGGTTTTCGTGGTTATTGTATCATCGCCAGTGTTGTGGAGGTTTGAAAGGAGTTCCTGTTGAATATGAGACTTATGGCCGGTACGGATTTGATCTCAGGCAAGTATTGCTATCAGAAATGATATTGTGGGCCTATGGGTGATGTGTCATGTTGTGTGGTTGTACCCTCTGTGTGTTGGCTTGTATTGAAATAGCTGGTTGAGACTGATACCGGATATGGATTTAGGATCGGGTCTTTTAGAAACGAATGGAAGGTGAGAATTCTGGCTTGAAGGCCTATTGGTATTGCTAGAAAAGGTTAAATTTCAGTTGAGATGGTGTCGTCAGGCTTAAGTGGATTGGGGTGACGTGGAATCACCCGCGGGTGTATGTTGGAAGTGCGCACTCAATGACTTGAAGACTTTAGGTATGTTCTCTATGCTCGTTCGAGGACGAACGAATGTTAAAGTGTGGGAGGATGTAACGACCCGACCGGTCGTTTTTAGAATTCACGCCCCGATCCCCTATTAACTGCTTCCCCTAAGTTCATTTCTGCTATTTTGGTTTGCCGGGACGTTCGGTGTTGAGTTTCGGAGAGTTTTGGGGCACTTAGTCCCTAAATGAGAGCTAAGTGTTGAAAAGTGGTCCGTAGTCGGAACAGTGTAAAGACGACCTCGGAATGGAAATCTGATTGTTCCGTTAGCTCCGCTAGGTGATTTCGGGGTTGTGAGCGTGTTCGGAATGAATTTTGGAGGTTCCTAGCTAATTTAGGCTTCAAACGCCGAAGTTTGAATTTTTAAAGTTTCCGGTCCGACAGTGAGTTTTTGATCGAGGGTCGGAATGGAATTCCGGAAGTTGCAGTAGCTCTGTCATGTCATTTGGGACGTGTGTGCAAAATTTCAGGTCATTCGGACGTATTTTGGTTAGGTTTTTGATCGAAAGTGTGTTTTGATGAAATTTGAAGTTCTTAGGCTCAAATCCTTGTTTAATTCGAAGTTCCGGCGCGTTTTAGGTGGTTTAAAGATTGGTACAAGTTTGAATGGTGTTATAGGATATGTCCATAAGTTTGGTTGAGGTCCCGGGGGCCTCGGGTGTGTTTCGGATGCTCAACAGAGCATTTTGGAGTTTTGAAAGTTGCAGAAAATGCTTCAGCAGTTGCAGGTCCAAATCCTTCTTCGCGTTCGCGACTTCACTCTCGCGTTCGCGTAGCATTGACTTTCCCCTTCTTCGCGTTCGCGTCCTCCTCCATGCGTTCGCGTAGAGTAATTCTGGAGGAGGACCAGTCTCTTCATCGCGTTCGCGTTTAGTCCTTCGCGTTCGCGAAGCTTCACGTCTGTCCTTCATCGCGTTCGCATTCCGTCTGTCGCGTTCGCGTAGCTTCGTGGTTCCAGGCCTTCGCGTTCGCGGTCACCTCCACGCGTTCATGAAGGGATTTTTTTTGCAGCATTTTTTTTCTTTCTTCTTCGCGAACGCGAGGCTCCCTACGCGTTCGCGATGCATTAAATGTCTGGGCAGACAGATTTAATCCCAAATTCGAGGGTTCACCATTCTTATCACATTTTGACTTCTAGAGCTCGATTCTTGGCGATTTTTGAAGGTATTTTCACCTGGGCGACTTGGGTAAGTGCTTCTCACTCGATTTAGACCAATTCCCATTAATCTCCTCTTAATTTCATCCTTTAATTTCAGATTTTTAATGAAAAATGGGTAGAACTTCATAGACCGGATTATTGAGTTTTGAGGGGGTGTTTGACCTCCGATTTGGGAGATTTTTATATGGTTAGACTCGTGAGAGTACGAGGGTTCTGAAAATATAAAAATTATCCGATTCCGAGACGTTGGCCTGAGGGGCGTTTTGGTCATTTTGCCTAATTTCACGCTTTAGCTTTGAATTAAATAGTAGAATCAGTTGCTTGAGATGTTATTTACAATGTGTGATTTAATTGAATAGATTTGGGCCATTTGGAGTCGAGTACTCGTGGCAAGAACGTGGTTGCTAGTTGATTTTAGCCGGTTCGAGGTAAGTATCTTGCCTAACCTTGTGTGGGGGACTTCCCCTTAGGATTTGAGTCTTCTTTGTTGATTGTATTCCTTGTACGCGAGGTGACGAGTGCGTGCTAGGATTTATTTGTGGAAAATTGCCCCTTTTAGGCTCTTAGATCCTTGTAGTCACCGAATATAAAGTTGTTCTTGATACGATTGAGTTCCCTGTTATTAGCTTCACCTTTACATGTCTTACTTGGAATTTATTTGCCCCTTTTTGGCTTATTCTTGTTGCCTAATTGACTTTTACTTGTTTCACTGTAGACATTACCCTTCTATAGTCACATTATCATTCCTAACTGCTTGTCTTTATTTGGAAAGCATTATTTCTATCTCTCGTGTAATTAATTGGTCTTAATTGGAAAGAAGTTAGATATCCTATATTCAGTTGATATTTCCTTAATTGTAATTATTTGATTCATGTTAACTTCCTTGTTGTTGAACTTAGTATTATGGAATCGTTGTTTCATATTATTTCTCCCTTGTTGAGTTGTTCTTATTGCGCTTAGTATTTCTCTGTTACGGTTATTCCTTGTGAGTTAGTTGTACCGTCTTTTGGTGAACGGAAATACCTGAGTTGATTCTCTTGCTTTGTTCCTGTATATATTGTCGTTTGTTGTGTTGTACTTGAGACTGTGATGCACGAGGTTTCTGCCGTGCGGTTGAGAATATTGTGATGCACGAGGTTTCTGCCGTGCGATTGAGAATATTGTGATGCACGAGGTTTCTGCCGTGCGATTGTGAATATTGTGATGCACGAGGTTTCTGCCGTGCGGTTGTTGATACTGTGATGCATGAGGTTTCTGCCATGCGGTTGATTTTGAAGGGTTGCACGAGGTCTTTGCCGTGCTGTTGTTGTTATTGATGGATTGCACATGCGGCGTAATAAGGCTGGATATGTTATATGCTTATATGTGGGTTGCGCATGTGGCGGAATAAGGAGGGAACATTGTGATGCACGTGTGGCGAAATAAGGCGGTGCTATTATATTATTATTTGCACACGTGGCGAAATAAGGTGGGCTATGTCAGGGGATGATTGTAGAGAATTGTGACGGCCTGTGGAGGCATTCCTATTTGTTTAATAATGTGATTGTGGGTTGCTTACCGGTATGAGCTTTATGGCTTGGAAGTTGTGAGGAAACATCGTACGTGCGGTCCGTTCTCCTTTTCATGTTTACTAGCTGGTAGAATTTTGTTAGAAACATTTGCACAAGCATACACGTAGCTGACCACTCCTATTAGAGGTGAATTCCTCCTGATTTTGCTAAGGGTGGAGGTACGCCCTCATTTATCCATTATATTTGTGAGAGTGGCCCTAGTTAGCCAGTTAGTTGTCAGTATGACCCTGAGATTGATGGGGCACAGGATGCCAATTGTTAGGTTTCAGATGCTGGGTCTTCGCGAGTTGTGGTTTGTCTGAGACTTGGTGAAATTGTGGAAAGAGTTGGATAAGACTTTTGTGAACATCATTGTAGGATATGAGTTATTGACTTGTTTTCCCCTTGCTGTGTTGTGACCTTAGGATTTGGATTGTGATTCTGCCGTCATTTCCATCCTCATTTATTATATTCTCGTTGTTACTTGTTGTATTTTTCCCTTATTGTGAATTGTAGCATTCTTGGTCATACATGCAGTCTTTACATATTTATATGTCGTTTCCATTATTCCTATGATTATACTGTTTATTGACCGGTAGGTGCCTTGATTGTTCCTCGTCACTACTCCACCGAGGTTAGTCTTGATACTTACTGGGCACCGCCGTGGTGTGCTCATGCTATTTTTCTGCACATTTTTGTTGTGCAGATACAGGTACTCCCACTCAGTTCTGTCAGCCTTGGAAGGAGGCGTATCGGTAGAGACTTCGAGGTATATCTGCTACGTCCGCAGACCGAGGAGTCCCTTTCCAGCTTTCTGTAATAAGTATAGCTCTTTCAGTATTTCTCCTTTGTATAGATATTCTTGAGTCAGAGCCTCTTATGTATCCCTTAGCTTGTGATTTGTGAGTTTCCGGGTTTTGGAAATGTTGTTAGCTTCAAGAATTGTTGTGGTATGTGCCGAGCGGCACCTTAAACACCGTTTTATTTTACTAGTTCAGTTTTATTTATTTTCTTTCGCAATTATGGTTTATCTTCCGCATTGTTAGGCTTACCTAGTCGTAGGGACAAGGTGCCGTCACGACATGTTCACGGAGGACGAACTGGGATCGTAACAACAGTACACAAGCAGCACTAATGCAAGAAAAGACCCTGGAGAATACTGGAGAGCTGTGATGAAAGATGAGCCAATGCCTAAAGCAATTAAACATCTTATGCCTCATATTTCTGTTCCTCTCTCCAAAGAGAAAACTGATTGTTACACATCACCTTCTGTTGGAGGTGAAGCCTTTGAACCAAGGCCTAATATATCTGTCTACCACGACACGCCAAGCTGAAAGAAGCTGATAAATCATTATTTACGAAAGATTTCGAGCCAAGGCCTAATGTAACTGGTTATCATGATGACGAAGCTGGTCTTAAACAAGAAAAGTCCTTTGCCGATGATTTTGAGCCTAGGCCAAATATTTCTATGTACCATGATTGATATTGCATATAATGTGTACTGTGTCTTCCCGCGTTGGTGAATTTACATTTTGTATGCTTCCTTCTGTTAAGTGATTTATGAAATAAAGAGTTGTGACAATACTTGATGGTTGTATTGAAGTATTTCTTAACTTTATTGTGTGTTCTAAGAAATGGTCGATATGGTCGGCTTCCTTTTTAGCTGGATTGTTTACAATATTTTGTGGGATTACTATGACTGGTCACTCAACTTTTACTTTATTACTCAAAGTTATTATTTTGTTATACCAAAAAATCACTCAACTTTACCTAAATATGACGAACAAACTATTTTCTGTAACCAAATAGTCAGTCAACTCTTCCTAGATATCACATAAAGTTAGTAGGAGGAAACTAATGTGACATTTTTTATGATAGCCTTTTGGTTAAAAATAATTATTTAGTAATTTTCTATGATGCTTAGGCAAAGTGGGTGATTTTTTGGTTACAACAAATGGTTTAGTGACTTTCCATGAACTTAGACAAAGTTGAGTAAATTTTTTATTACGAAAATAGTTTAGGAACTTTAGTGATATAAAATAAAAATTGAATGACTATTAGAGAAAAAGGAATTGTTTTGTTTAAGCTGGCCAATTTTTGTATCAGTATTATACTAATCAATTCGCATAAAATGAGTTTTAGAAAACGTATTTTGCTATGAAGAAAATGGGAAATATAATAGAGGGAGAAAAAAAATCTTCACTCTGTATTGGGGCAGAGCCAGCTATGGATTCAGTAGAACTCAATAACTTTTGACCAAGCCTTGTATTTGTGTTAAAAAATTTATTAAATATGTATAAATAATATATCTAGAACTAGGGGTGTACATGGACCAGGTTAGTTCGATTTTTATCAAAACTAAATGGGAAAATGCATAAGTACCTCCTTGACCTATACCCGGATTCCCAACTACACACTTTTTCTTTGCGGGAATACTATTACCCCCCTAAACTTATTTTAAATGGAATTATTTGCACCCTTAACGCTGACGTGACAGAGTGTGTGTATTTTACTCTCCCAAAGGAGAGTGAGAAGCAAGAAAAAATGATTTTCAGATTATTTTTTATTCTTTTTTACCATTTTTTCTTACTTTTTCCTTTTCCATTTCCTTTTCCTTTTCCTTTTTCTTTGTCTTTTTTCTTTTATTTTTTTTTTTTTTCGTTTCTTCTCTAATTCCGGCAGATATTCATTCACCGGCGACTTTGTCTAACCGTTTTTCTTCCATTTTTTTTTCACACACAAATTAAACTCTCAAAAAGATCTATCCATAAGCAAAGCAAAATACACTCAGATTTGGGGGGAAAAATTCATCATCGGAAAACCTTCCCACGCCGGAAAAAATGATGTATTGAAATTTTAACTGGAAAAAGTTTTCTCAGCTCATATTCATTTTTATTTCTTTTGCTCTTTCTCCCACACATAAATTATACTTTCAAGAAAAATTTATATATATATAAAACAAAACACACTTAGATCGGGATAAAAATCTATCGCCGGAAAAAAAAAATTCGCCGGAAAAAATGGTGTTGGTGAAATTCCGACGTCCACCATTTTATGCCGCCGGTGACCGAAACAAAGAAAAAGAGAATGAAATAACAAAAAAAATGAGATTAATAAGAAACAAGAAAAAAGGATAAGAAAAAGAAGATAGAATAAAAAAAGTACTAAAAATACATGTGGGGGCGCGCGTAGCTCACCACTTGCCAAGAGTTTGGTTGTCAGTGTTAAGGGTGCAAATAATTACATTTAAAATAAGTTTAGAGGGGGTAATAGGATTCCCGCAAAGAAAAAGTGTGTAGTTGGAAATCCAGGTATAGGTCAGAGGGGGTACTTATGTATTTTCCCAAACTAAATCAAACAAATTAGAAGGTTTGTTCTTGTCGGTTATTTTTTTGGTTTTTGAATTTTTTTACATGAATATTATTTCAATATTACGTTGTTAAAATTATTGATTTTTGATAAATGAATATATATGTAGTAAAAATTGATAAACATGACAAACATATGATCTATTAAAATATTCTTATGGGAGAATTTCTTTAGTAACATATGATAAGTATCTTCTTCGTCTAACAATAATTTTTCGTTGATGTACGCTTTCAAGATAACCAAATTTAAATAATTAACATAAAAATCAGTATTATACCTAAAAAATGATATGTTAGATTTAATTTTAAATTATAGAAATACCATTTCAGACTAATTTAATAGATTTTGACATATGAATATGGAAGAACAAAGAGATTGGCACACTTCAACAATACTTGTAAAGAAAGTGATGATACAATTCATTTTTTCTTTGACGAACTGGACATTTATTTCACAAAACAGCACTAGGGATTACAATATTTTGATCCTGTGGATCGTTAGTAGTTGATAACCCATGCATGACATACTGATTACCAATCATACCAACTTAACTTATAAAATGAGTTATTCGATTGTTTCGAAGCGATGGTAAATTAACGAGTATTTAAAATAATTAATTGGTACCTTTTGCACTTCAAAAATAATTGTCAAGCTTTTGCTTGATTGATTAAGTTACGAAAGAGTTTCTTTCCGCATCCACAACGCAAAAGTTATTGTTTCAGGCTTGAAAATGAAGCTGAAGATCTGGTGAACTGTTATTTGATTCATGGGCATCATAAGGCAAAAAAAGGTAATTTTTATCAATTGTGAGTATAATTCCGTTTGTTCCCTTGATTCTTCTCACCGAATTGTTCTCCATGATTAAAGATTTAAACAGCATATTTAACGAACATAGGATGATGCGGACGCCATTATAATATATTTGATCTCCAAGAAATTAATTGGGCAATACTCCGGATCGCGATTACGAAGAACGACTTCTCTTGATATCTCCTTCTTGTTTCCTTAATCGAGGGCAACAATCGAGGGCCAAATGCGGATTTTCTTGAATTATTTGATTGTCAAAAAATGCCTAACCGCATTTTGAGTTGATTTAGAGAAAGAATGTCTCTTAATTACGTCGGCTTTGAAAAAGGCAATATTTAAAGTCTTCATCTATTTGTGAATAAACAATTTATGGGATTTTTCAAGATAAGCATCCTTTATTAATGTGCCTAAATTACAGCATAGTTGCTTTTAATATAAAGCAAATTGATTTTGTTTAAATCATCTCTCGTTGTTCTTTTTTGAAGCAAATTATTTTATACTGCAAAAGTTAAGGATAAAAAAAAAATAGAAATAGAACTCGTATAGCTATCTTAGGAATGATCCAGCATCAGTCGAACAAATATTTTTAAAGTATCACCACTATCTAAGATACTGAAAAGCAATATCATATATACTGATTTCCATATATTTGCAAACATTAAAACGTGAATAGGCTGCATTACTATTTATGAGCTAATTGGTGCCTCCTCCTATTTGTTTAAATTATTGTACATCTCTCATTGTCCTACAAAAGTGTGTGAATCATGTTAAACATGCTTGATAATTAATTACTTGTTACATGCAATATGATTTTATAATAACTTAACCTGTCTATATAAGCTCATAATATGCTTCAATCAAAGATCAATAACAACAGCTTCTGAGTCATACATATTCCTAGTGAAGTGATAATGAAATCACTTGTTGCTCTTATCCTGCTCTTTCACTTGGTCTGGTAAGTTTTTACATATGATTAATTATAGGCCTCCTTTTTGGTGGTTTATTATTAATTACTACTTTTTTGGTGCGCTTATCATGCGCTTCTCTTTCAACTGCCTGGCCTTTCGAATTGCAACGCCTTTTCATATTCGATATTAACGATTGAATTATTACCTTATACTCCATCTCTTTCAATTTATACGAACCTATTTGACTGGAAACAGAAACTTTCGAAAAGACGAAAACTTTTGAAATTTATGATCTTAAGAATAGCACAATATTTGTGCAAAGCCGTCAATATGGGCTTGGCCCATTGGGCCGGCCCAGCCCAGCCCGTGATTTAGCAGGGTTAGGCTAGAATTTTTGAAGCCCATTTAAAAATGAGGCTTTTAAGCCCGGCCCGAGTAAGCCCGTGGCCCGTGAGGCTTGACTGAGGCTGGGCCAGGCCGGCCCGTGGGCCTAATAAAATATGTATTTAAAATATATAAAATAAAAATTTATAAGACAAAAAATAATAAGAAGAGTATCCCAAGCTTAAAGTTTTAAGCTCATCATATTAAAAGATCAAAGTCTTGAAACTTTAATTAGTTTTAAATTTTTTATTATTCTTAATATTTAACTAATTAATATTGTAAGCAATTGTAAATGTAGATGAAAGTGAAGATGTTAAAACAACCTTCTAACAAGCGGATTCAAATGTGTTTGATGAAGATCATGTGTTGGATATCCCATAAGCGTCATGGACGTTCTCTTGAATAGTTTGCTTTAAGTTTTGACTTTTAGTGAATGAAATGGTCTTGTCTTTTACTTATTTAGTGTTTATTGTAATATATTTGAATAATGTAAAAAGTTATTAAGTTTTGTGAAATTTTTCCAATAAGATTTTTTTAAGTTTTAAATAATTATCTTTTTTTTTTGTTAGAACTTAAAGAAAAAAATATAAAATTATATTTTAAAAAATGATGGGCCGGCCCGTGGGGGCCCGCAGCCCACGTAGGGCTGGGGTGGGCTGATCATTATAAGGCCCATCAAAATGATAGGCTAGCCCAGCCCAGCCCGTCAATTGCTTAAGCCCACATGTGCTGGGTTGGGCTAGCCCGACCCCGCCCATATTGACAGCTCTATATTTGTGTGGCTATAAGACCTGTGGTCTTAAATATGTGATACCATTTGTGTGGTTATAAAAATCTTTTATTAAAGGTAATATTGGAATCCTAAAGCTAAAAGAGTTTCCTTATTAGAAATGGGTTCTAATAAATCAAAAGGAGATAGGTTCATGTAAAACTGAAACGGATAGAATAGTATATATTCAGACTGTCTAAAAAGAATGCTTGCTTCTTGAGTATAACTAAAATTTTATTTTTTGCACAAACCAGCCGTTTAAGCCCATCTAGCTAGTGAGGGGTTTAACCTATTTAACCGAATCATTTATTTGTCTTGGTATATCCCTATTGAACAGGTATAAATAAGAATAGATATTTTCTGCAAAATTACTTCAAAATGCACTAGAATTTTGCATAGAACTCTATTTGCCAATACTAAATATTTACAAGCTCGGTACCTACAAAGGTAGATCCAATCTAAAATTATGTGGATTCTTGATTTTAGGACGGTCTCAAGTTTCAATAACTGAGTTCTGAATTTAATTTTTGTATATATTTATTGCATTTCTAGATACATACATAGAATATTTTGGCAAACATTACTGGGTTCTACCAACCCATATATTAAAGCCTATATTTGCCCCTGCATGTATAAAGTATTTGTGTATATCAGTATATATAGATTGTGTACTCGAATGTAAAGAAGTTCATATAGAATATATTCAAGTCTTTTTATGGTCTCTCTTTCTCGGGTAATACACAAGCAGCACTAATGCAAGAAAAGACCCTGGAGAATACTGGAGAGCAGTGATGAAAGATGAGCCAATGCCTGAAGCAATTAAACATCTTATGCCTCATAATTCAGTTCCTCTCCCCAAAGAGAAAATTGATTGTTACACATCACCTTCTGTTGGAGGTGAAGCCTATGAACCAAGGCCTAATATATGTGTCTACCACGACGACGCCACACTGAAAGAAGCTGATAAATTATTATTTACGAAAGATTTCGAGCCAAGGCCTAATGTAACTAGTTATCATGATGATGACGCTGGTCTTAAACAAGAAAAGTCCTTTGCCGAAGATTTTGGGCCTAGGCCAAATATTTCTATATATCATGATTGATATTGCATAAATGAGTATTGTGTCTTCCCGCGTTGGTGAATTTGCACTTTGTATGCTTTCTTATGTTAAGTGATTTATGAAATAAAGAGTTGTAACAATACTTGATGGTTGTATTGAAGTATTTCGTAACTTTATTATGTGTTCTAAGAAATGATCGATATGCTCGGCTTCCTTTTTAGCTGGTTTGTTTACAATATTTTGTGGGATTACTATGAGCGGTCACTCAACTTTTACTTTATTACTCAAAGTTATTATTTTGTTATACTAAAAAGTCACTCAACTTTATTTAAATACGACAAACATAAATGAATAATTTTCTGTAACCAAAAAGTCACTAAACTCTTCCTAGATATCAAATAAAGTTAGTAGGAGGAAACTAATGTGACATTTTTTATGATAGCCTTTTGGTTAAAAATAATTATTTAGTGATTTTCTATGATGCTTAGGCAAAGTGAGTGATTTTTTTGGTTACAACAAATAGTTTAGTGACTTTCTATGAACTTAGACAAAGTTGAGTAAATTTTTTATTACAAAAGTAATTTAGGAACTTTAGTGAAATAAAATAAAAATTGAATGACCATTAGAGAAAGGAAGTGTCTTGTTTAAGCTGGCTAATTTTTGTATCGCTAACTAGTATTATACTAAATCAATTCGCATAAAATGAGTTTTAGAAAACGTAATTTGTTATGAAGGAAATGGGAAATATAATAAAGGGAGAAAAAAATTCTTCACTCTGTATTGGGGCAGAGCCAGCTATGGATTCAGTACAACCCAATAACTTTTGACCAAACCTTGTATTTGTGTTAAAAAAATTATTAAATATGTACTAATAATATATCTAGAACTAAGGGTATATATGTCACGACCCTAAAACCGACCCGGTCGTGATGGTGCCTATCGTGAAACTAGGCCAGCCGACACAATTTCCAAATCAAACCATTACTCTATAAAAGTCATTTTAAGCCATTAATTAACGGAATCTCATGTTATAAGTCTAAATAACCAGTACGGAAAATATAACACAAGCCCGACATCGGGGTGTCACAAGTCACGAGCTACTACAACTCTGTCTCAATACAATAAAGTCTAACACAGTCTGGAAGGCAAACCTAAATAGATCTAGGGAAGATATGAAGGAGAAGAACAGGGATGCAAACGCCATACAACTACCTTGTCGACTCCATAATCCTGCTGAATGGATAATTAATGCTCACTGTCGCGACCCGCAACTCCTGGATCTACACACAAGGTGCATGGAGTAATGTGAGTATGCCAACTCAGTAAATAATAAAAGTAAAAGCAGCTGAGCAGTAAGAAACAAATAATTTCACGTCATAGCACTACAACAATTACAGTACATTTCCCAAACAGTACAGATATCATTTATCTCGTAAAACAAACTCAGTTTTAGTAAAAGCCTTTTTCTTTTAAAACATCTTTCAATAGTTTCAAACAAGTGATGAAAACAGGGGTAAAAATGATAGAAAACGTAAACAGCCCCTCGGGCAAGTCATGTACCATAAACCGTCCTCCGGGCAAAATATCAACAGAACCAGCCCCTCGAGATACCTCACAATCACTCATAGTCTGCCCCTCGGGCAGCAACATAACCAAGATCAGCCCCTCGGGCAAAATCACATCATACACACTGGGTACCCGCGCTTATTGGGGGTGTTTAGACTCCGGAGGGGCTCCTACAGCCCAAGCGCTATCACAAGCCATCTCGTGGCATAATAACTCAGGCCCTCGGCCTATCATGTATCACAAATCAGTACAACATGCTGCGGCACGCACCCCGATCCCATGATATCCTTATAACACAGGCCCTCAGCCTCACTTAGTCAGAAACCTCTCAAGCCACTCGGGCTAACAGTAAAACAGGTGCTCGGTCCAAAATATCATTTATAGAATCAAAACGGAGTAAATAGAACCGAGTTATGAAATCAGTAAAACATAGCATGCCTGGTGTAAATATTAAACAAAAAACAGTGAGGAACTAGTAGTAAAAAGTCCCTAAGGGTCCAAACAGTCGGCACGAGGCCGAAACACGGCATTCAGCCCCAAACATAGTAATACTTTCCAAAACACAATAATATCAAACAGTTTTCAATCAAATAGACGACTTAATAGTCGTACGGGATGGACCAAGTCACAATTTCCAATGGTGCACGAACCCACACTCGTCATCTAGCGTGTGTGTCACCTCAAAGTAGTGAAACGATGTGAAATTCGGGGTTCCATACCCTCAGGACAACATTTACAATCATTACTTACCTCAAACCGGTCTAAACTCCAGCCCGCGATGCCTTTGCCTCTGGACTCTGCCTCCGAATGTTCCAAATTTACCAAAACCAGATTCATGCCATCAATATAAGCTAAAGGGACAAAGCCCACGCGAAAATAATCAAATTACATCAAAAATCCCGAAATTGACCAAACCCGACCCCCGGACCCACGTCTCAGAATACGATAAAAATCATATCACTAGAATCCTCATCCTCCCACGAGTTTACACATATCACGAACATCAAAATCGGACCTCAAATGGCCCCTCAAATCCCCAATGATAACTCTCCAATTTCAAGCCCTAATTCTCCAATTTTAACCGTTAAATTCCAATAATTTCATGCCTAATCTGTTAGAAATCACCATAGAATCGAGTATTGAGTTCAAAAATCTTACCTTCAAGCGTTACCCCTTGAATCCCTCTTCAAATCCTCTCAAAAAGCTCCAAGCCCATCTCAAAATAGTGAAACAAGGCTGAAAATCGCGAAAGGGAAGCTTATATAGTTTTCTGACCCAGGGATTCCGCATCCGCGGTCCCCTTAACGCTCCTGCGCTACCGCTTCTGCGATCAACTGAGTGCATATGCGGATTCCAGTTATCCGCTCAAATTTCGCATCTGCGGTTAAAACCTCACACCTGCGGCCCCGCAGGTGCAATAGAGGCTCTGCACCTGCGATCAAGCTCCAACTGACCAAAAACCGCTCCTGCGAACTCCTCCACGCATCTGCAACATCGCACCTGCGGTCCCCAATCCGCAGGTGCAGAAACAAAAGAAGCAGAAAATTCTGCAGCTTCACTCAAATCCCAAATCTTCCGCCAACCATCCAAATCCATCCCGAGGCCCACGAGACCTCAACCAAACATGCCAACAAGTCACCTAACACCATTCAAACTCATACCAACCCTCAGAACACTCAAAACAACATCGAAACATCAAAACATCCTCGGATTCAAGCCTAAGGATTCTAAAACTTCCGAATTCCGAAAACGATCAAAAAGTCTGTCAAACCACATCCGAATGACCTGTATTTTTGCACATACGTCACAAATGACACAACGGACCTACTCCAATTTCCGAAATTCCATTACGACCCCGATATCAAAATTTCCACTAACAACCGAAAAACGCCAAAATTCTAATTTCGCCAATTCAAGCCTTAATCTACCACGAACCTCCAAATTACATTCCGATCACGCTCCTAAGTCCCAAATCACCTAACGAAGCTATCCGAACCATAAAAACCAAGTTCCGAGATCATTTATTCACAAGTCAACTTCCGGTTGACTTTTCCAACTAAAGCTTCCAAAAAGAGACTAAGTGTCTCATTTCACTCCTTAACCACTCCAAACACAGAACAACAAATTGAATAACACATAAAGAAGCAGAAATGGGGGAAACGGAGCGGTAACTCATGAAACGACCGGCCAGGTCGTTACATCCTCCCCCTCTTAAACAAATGTTCGTCCTCGAACGAGTCAAGAAACATACCTGAAGCCTCAAACAGGTGAGGATATCTGCTCTGCATCTCCCACTCGGTCTCCCAGGTAGCCTCCTCTACGGGCCGACCTCTCCACTGCACTTTCACTGAAGCTATATCCTTTGATCTCAACTTTCGGACCTGCCGCTCGAAAATAGCCACTGGCTCCACATCATAAGTCAAATCACTGTCTAACTGAACCGTGCTGAAATTCAAAACATGAGACTGATCACCAATATACTTCCTGAGCATAGAAACATGAAATACTAGGTGCACACTCGACAAGCTAGGTGGCAAGGCCAGCTCAAAAGCCACCTCCCCAATCCTACGAAGCACCTCCAAACGCCCAATGAACCGAGGACTCAATTTGCCCTTCTTCCCAAATCTCATAACACCCTACATGGGTGAAACCATCAATGGAACCTTCTCCCCAACCATGTAGGACACATCACGAACCTTCCTGTCAGCATAACTCTTTTTTCTTGACTGCGCTGTACGAAGCCGCTCCTGAATTACCTTCACCTTGTCCAAAGCATCCTGCACCAAGTCTGTACCCAAAAGCCTAGCCTCACCCGGCTCGAACCAACCAACTGGAGATCTACACAGTCTACCATATAAAGCCTCATATGGAGCCATCTGAATACTCGACTGATAACTGTTGTTGCATGCAAACTCCGCGAGTGGTAGAAACTGACCCCATGAACACCCAAAATCAATGACACAAGCGCGCAACATGTCCTCCAATATCTGAATAGTGCGCTCGGACTACCCGTCTGTCTGAGTGTGAAAAGCTGTGCTCAACTCAACCTGAGTACCCAACTCCCACTGCACGGCTCTCCAAAACTGCGACGTGAACTGAGTACCTCTATCTGAAATGATGGAAACCGAGACACCATGCAAGCGAACAATCTCCCGAATATAAATCTCTGCTAACCGCTCTGAAGAATAGGTAGTACACACAGGAATGAAGTGCGCAGACTTGGTCAGCCGATCCACAATCACCCAAATAGCATCGAACTTCTTCAAAGTCTGTGGGAATCCAACTACAAAATCCATGGTGATCCGCTCCCACTTTCACTCTGGAATATCCATCTGCTGAAGCAATCCACCCGGTCTCTGATGCTCATATTTCACCTGCTGACAATTGAGACAACGAGCTACAAATCCCACAATATCCTTTTTCATTCTTCTCCACCAATAATGCTATCTCAAATCTTGATACATCTATGTGGCACCCGGATGAATGGAATAACGCGAGCTATGGGCCTCCTCCAGAATCAACTCCAGAAGCCCGTTTGCATTGGGCACACATATCCGACCCTGCATCCTCAATACTCCATCATCACCAATAGTCACATCTCTGGCATCGTCGTGCTGAACTCTGTCCTTAAGGACAAGCAAATGAGGATCATCATACTAGCGCTCTCTGATGTGATCGAACAAGGAAGACCGAGAAACCACACAAGCTATGACCCGACTGGGCTCCGAAATATCCAACCACACAAACCGATTGGCCAAGGCCTGAACATCAAATGCAAGAGGTCTCTCCCAAACTGGAATATATGCCAAACTACCCATACTCACGCTTTCCTACTCAAAGCATCAGCCACTACATTGGCCTTCACCGGATGGTACAAGATAGTGATATCATAGTCCTTTAGCAGTTCCAACCATCTGCGCTGCCTCAAATTGAGATCCTTCTGCTTGAACAAGTGCTGGAGGCTACGTTGATCAGTAAACACCTCACAAGACACACCATACAGATAATGCCTCCAAATCTTCAATGCATGAACAATGGCAGCCAACTATAGATCATGAACAGGGTAGTTCTTCTCGTGGGGCTTCAACTGACAAAAGCATAAGCAATCACTCTACCCTCCTGCATCAACACACACCCAATACCAACTCTCGAAGCGTCACAATACACTTTATATGAACCTGAAGCTGAAGGCAAAACTAACACTGGAACTATGGTCAAGGCAGTCTTAAGCTTTTGAAAGCTCGCCTCACACTCATCCGACCACATGAAAGGCGCACCCTTTTGAGTCAATATGGTCAAAGGTGATGCTATAGATGAAAATCCCTGAACGAATCGAAGGTAATAACCCGCCAAAACCAAGGAAGCTGCGAATTTCTGTGGCTGAGGACGGCCTGGGCCAACTCTGAACCGCCTCTATCTTCTTCGAATCAAACTGAATACCCTCACTGGACACCACGTGTCCCAAGAAAGCCGCTGAACTGAGCCAGAACTCACACTTGGAGAACATTGCATAAAGTTTCTCCTCCCTCAACCGCTGTAACACCATTTTCAAATGCTCCGCGTGCTCCTCCTGACTGCGCGAATACACCAGAATATCATCAATGAATAAAATAACGAACGAGTCGAGATAAGGCCGAAACACGCTGTTCATCAAATGCATGAACGCTGCTGGGGCATTGGTCAGCCCAAAAGACATCACAAGGAACTCATAATGACCATATCGGGTCCTGAAAGCTGTCTTAAGAATATCCGAGTCCCTGATCTTCAACTGGTGATACCCTGACCTGAGATCAATCTTGGAGAACACCCTCGCTCCCTGAAGCTGGTCAAATAAATCATCAATACGAGGCAAATAATACTTGTTCTTGATTGTGACCTTGTTGAATTGTCTATAATCAATGCATATCTTCATCGTGCCATCCTTCTTCTTCACAAATAGAACTGGCGCACCCCAAGGCGACACATTAGGACGAATAAACCCCTTATCAAGGAGTTCCTGAAGCTGCTCCTTCAACTCCTTCAACTCCGCCGGTGCCATACGATACGGTGGAATAGAAATGGGTTGAGTGCCCGACACCAAATCAATACCAAAGTTAATATCCCTGTCTGGTGATATGCCTGTCAGGTCTGCAGGAAACACATCTGGAAAGTCCCTCACTACCGGGACTGAATCAATAATAGGAGTCTCTGCACCGACATCCCTCACAAAAGCCAAGTAAGAAAGACAACCTTTCCCAACCATCAGTTGAGCCTTCAGAAATGATATTATCCTACTGGGGACAAAATCAGTCGAACCTCACCACTCAATCTGTTGCACACCCGACATAGTTAATGTCACTGTCTTAGCATGACAGTCCAGAATAGCACGACACGGAGATAACCAGTCCATGCCCAATATCACATCAAAGTCCAGCATACAAAGTAACAGAAGGTCCACTCGGGTTTCCAAACCCCCGATAGTCACCACACACGACCGATATACACGGTCCACAACAATAGTATCCCCTACCGGAGTAGATACACGAACAGATGACACAAGAGACTCACAGGGCATATCCAAATAACGAGCAAAATATGATGACACATATGAAAAAGTGGAACCAGGATCAAATAACACACAGGCATCTCTGTGGCAACCCGAGACAATACCTGTAATCACAGAATCAGAAGCAATAGCATCGGATCTAGTTGGGAGTGCATAGAAACGAGCCTGACCACCACTTGATCGACCTCCCCCTCTGGGGCGACCTCTAGCTGACTGTCCTCTACCCCTAGCTGGTTGGGTGGATGGTGAAGTAACCGGTGCCGAAGTCGATGGCTGACTCCTCTGCTGAGACGGACCCCCAAGATGACGCGGACACTGTCTCCACATATGTCCCAATTCTCTACACTCAAAACAACCCCCAGGTGTTGGAGATGGGGACTGAAGGGAACCCCTAGCACCGGGATGACTTGCAGAAAAACCTAGCATAGAAGAGTCCTGAACTGATGGAGTACGGGTTGAACTCTGGGCTGGAAGGGCACTAAGTGAGGAATGACCCTGATGAGAACTGTGAGAACCATGGCCCGATGATGCCCCACGATAAACCGGGCAAGCTGACTGAGCATGCCTGAATGGACGGCCTCTGCCGTGCTGAAACTGACCCTCATGAGGAATACCATTGAATCCACCCTGACCACGAGGCCTCTTAGCCTCCCGCTCAAACCTCTCCTGACCAGGAACCATCTCAATCTGTCGAGCTATGTCAACAACCTCATCAAAGCTGGCACCAGATACTCTCTCTCTGGTTATAAGCAACCAAACTTGGAAACCGAGGCCATCTATAAACCTCCTAATCCTCTCTCAGTCTGTGGGAACCAACCAGACCGCATGACGAGCCCACTCGGAGAACCGCATCTCATACTATGTGACAGATCTATCACCCTGACGAAGCTGCTCGAACTACCTGCGCAGCTCCTCTCGGCGAGACTCAGGTACAAACTTCTCCAAGAAGAGAACGGGGAACAACTGCCAAGAAAGGGACACTGCGCCAACTAGCCTACGCCTCTCGTAAGCCTCCCACCATCTAAGTGCAGCCCCGGAGAACTGGAAAGTAGTGAACGAGACCCTACTAGTCTCTAGAATACCTGCAGTCCAAAGCATCCTCTGACACTTATCCAAGAAGCCCTGTGCATCCTCACCCTCAACACCACTAAATGACGGAGGCTGAAGTCTACCAAACCTCTCCAACCTGCGCTACATAGTCCTGAGCAGCTGCAACCGGCTGGGCTGGAGCTGCTCCCGGTGTCTGATGTCCCTGCACGACCTGCTCAGGTGTACGAGCGGCGAAAGTCTGAGTGCCTACCCTGGCCTGAGAAGTAGATGCGGCCGTAGTAACTGAGACCACCTGAGCCAGGCCAGTGCATACTGATAGAATCTGGGCCACGGCCTCCTACAGGTTTGGGATAACAATAGGCACAGCCGGTGCCTGAGCTGGTACTGCTGGAGCGTCCGCAACTGGGACCTGATCCTGAACTGGGGCGGTTGGTGGATCTACAGGTGCTGCCCTAGCTGTTGTGTGGGCTGCGCCCCTGCCCCTACCATGGCCTTGACCGCATCCTCGGCCTCTAGTGGCCCCAACTGGTGGTCGTCCGTCCTGACTTGTAGCACGTGTCCTCACCATCTGTGAGAGAATAGAATAACAGAAGTTTAGTACTAGAATCAACAAATTCGCACGACAGGAATTCACGAATATGATGTTTTTGCTAAAGGTTCTGCAGCCTCATGAGGATAAGTACAAACGTCTCCGTACCGATCCGCGAGACTTTACTAAACCCGCTCATGACTCGTGAGACCTATGTAACCTAGGCTCTGATACCAACTTGTCACGACCCTAAAATCGACCCGGTCGTGATGGTGCCTATCGTGAAACTAGGCCAGTCGACACAATTCCCAAATCAAACCATTACTCTATAAAAGTCATTTTTAAGCCATTAATTAACGAAATCTCATAATATATGTCTAAATAACCAGTGCAAAAAATATAACACAAGCCCGACATCGGGGTGTGACAAGTCACGAGCAACTACAACTCTGTCTCAATACAATAAAGTCTAAAAAAGTCTGGAAGACAAAACTAAATAGATCTAGGGAAGATATGAGGGAGAAGAACAGGGCTGCGAACGCCATGTAGCTACCTTGTCAACTCTAAAATCCTGCTGAATGGACAATCAATGCTCACTATCGCGACCCGCAACTCCTCGATATGCACACAAGGTGTAGGGAGTAATGTGAGTACTCCAACTCAGTAAGTAATAAAAGTAAATGCAGCTGACAAGTAAGAAACAGATAATTTCACGTCATAGCACTACATCAATTACAGTACATTTCCCAAACAGTACAGAAATCATTTATCTTGTAAAACTAACTCAGTTTTAGTAAAGGCCTTTTTCTTTTAAAACATCGTTCAATAGTTTCAAACAAGTGATGAAAACATGGGTAAAAATGATAAAAAATGTAAACAGCCCCTCGGGCAAGGCATGTACCATAAACCGCCCCTCGGGCAAAATATCAACAGAACTAGTCCCTCGGGCTACCTCACAATCACTCATAATCAGCCCCTTGGGCAACAACATAACCATGATCAGCCCCTCGGGCAACATCACATCACACACACTGGGTACCTGCGCTCACTGGGGTTGTTCAGACTCCAAAGGGGCTCCTACAGCCCAAGCGCTATCACAAGACATCTCGTGGCATACTAACTCAGGCCCTCGACCTATCATACATCACAAATTAGTACAACATGCTGTGGCGCGCATCCCGATCCCATGATATTGTCACAACACAGGCCCTCAGCCTCACTCAGTCAGAAACCTCTCAAGCCAGTAGAACAGGTGCTCCGTCCAAAATATCATTTATAGAATCAAAACGGAGTAAATAGAACCGAGTTATGAAATCAGTAAAACATAGCATGACTAGGTGGAAATATTAAACCAAAAAACAGTGAGGAAATAGTAGTATAAAGCCCCCAAGGGTCCAAACAGTCGACACGAGGCCCAAACACGGCATTCAGCCCCAAACATAGTAATACTTTCCAAAACACAATAATATCAAACGGTTTTCAATCAAATACACGACTTAATAGTTGTACGGGACAGACCAAGTCACAATCCTCAATAGTGCACGACCCCACACTCATCATCTAGCGTGTGCGTCACCTCAAAGTAGTGAAACGAAGTGAAGTCCGGGGTTCCATACCCTCAGGATAACATTGACAATCATTACTTACCTCAAACCGGTCCAAACTCTAGCCCGTGATGCCTTTGCCTCTCGACTCGGCCTCCGAATTTTCCAAATCTACCAAAACAAGATTCATGCCGTCAATATAAGCTAAAGGGACAAAGCCTACGCGAAAATAATCAAATTACATCAAAAATCCCGAAATTGGCCAAACCCGACTCCCGGGCCCACGTCTTAGAATTCGATAAAAATCACATCACTAGAATCCTTATCCTCTCACGACTTTACATATATCAAGAACATCAAAATCGGACATCAAATGGCCCCTCAAATCCCCAATGAAAACTCTTTAATTTCAAGCCCTACTTCTCCAATTTTAACCCTTAAATTCCAATAATTTCATGCCTAATCAGTTAGAAATCACGATAGAATCGAGTTTTGAGTTCAAAAATCTTACCTCCAAGCGTTACCCCTTGAATCCCTGTTCCAATCCTCTCAAAAAGCTCCAAGCCCGTCTAAAAAATGGTGAAACAAGGGTGAAAACCGCGAAAGGAAGCTTATATAGTTTTCTGACCCAGGGATTCCGCATCTGCGGTCCCCTTAACACTCATGCGCTACCGCTTCTGCAGTCAACTGAGCACATCTGCGGATTCCACTTTTCTACTCAAATTCCGCATCTGCGGTTTAAACCTCGCACCTGCGGCCCCGTAGGTGCGATAGAGGCTCCACACCTGCGATCAAGCTCCAACTGACAAAAACCGCTCCTGCGACCTCCTCCACGCATTTGCGACATCGCACCTTCGGTCCCCAATCCGCAGGTGCGAAAACAACAGAAACAGAAAATTCTGCAGCTTCACTCAAATCCTAAATCATCCGCCAACCATCCAATTCCATCCTGAGGCCCCCGGGACCTCAACCAAATATGCCAACAAGCACATAACACCATTCAAACTCATATCAACCCTCTAAACACTCAAAACAACATCGAAACATCAAAACACCCTCGGATTCAAGCCTAAGGTTTCTAAAACTTCCGAATTCCGCAAACGATCAAAAATCTATCAAACCACATCCGAATGACCAAAAATTTTGCACACACGTCACAAATGACACAACGAACCTAGTCCAATTTCCAGAATCCCAATACGACCCCAATATCAAAATTTCCACTACCAACTGGAAAACACCAAAATTCCAATTTCGCCAATTCAAGCCTAAATCTACCACATGGACCTTCAAATTACATTCCGATCGCTCCTAAGTCCCAAATCACCTAGCGAAGCTATCCGAACCGTAAAAACCAAGTTCCGAGATCATTTACTCACAAGTCAACTTTTGGTTGACTTTTTCAACTATAGCTTCCAAATAAGAGACTAAGTGTCTTCTTTCACTCCTTAACCACTCCGAAAACAGAACAACCAACACGATATGACGAAATACAGCTGAACAACACATAAAGAAGCAAAAATTGAGGAAACGGAGCGGTAACTCATGAAACGACTGGCCGGGTCGTTATAATATATGGACCGGGTTAGTTCGATTTTTATCAAAAATTAAATCTAATCAATTAGAAGGTTTGGTTTTGTCCTTTTTTTTGGATTTGTTTTACATTAATATTATTTCAATCTTACGTTGTTAAAGTTATAGGATTTTGATGAATGAATATATTTGTAGTAAAAATCGATAAAAATGACAAACATATGATATATTAAAATATTCTTATGGGAGAATTTTCGTAGTAACACATGATAGGTATTTTCTTCGTCTAACAATAAGTTTTCGTTGATGTACGCTTTCACGATAACCAAATTAAAAATTAAACATAAAAATCAGTATTATACCTAAATAATGATATGTTATATTTAATTTTAAATATGGAAATACCATTTCAAACTAAAAAAAGATATACATATTTAATAGTGTCACGACCCAAAATCCACTAAGGGTCGTGATGACGCCGGACACCGCTGTCAGGCAAGCCAGCCAAATTACTTAATTAAATTCTCGTTTTAAATATTTCTAAAATCTCTTCTTTTATACATTTAAACTATACATAGTGAATTTCACTGAATAAGAAATGAAACCTTTAACAATTCTTTTAAAATCCTGAATAAACCCATAGACATCCCCAGAACCCGGTGTCACAAGTGCATGAGCTATTTCTATGATACAATACAATACAACAAAAATGCACAGCAAGTGTAGCATGAGTATGAAAACAACGTGTACTCAGTAAGCATCCCGTTTAATCTCGAAGAAGTAGAGACGAGAGGTCGACTTCGACACTTACTAGTGGTCCAATAATGCGATATCAATAATACATTAAATTGTGGATTTTTACAAACATGATTGTAATTCAATGGAATGAAGCAAGTAAATAATTCTTTCTTTTATGGGAAATCTCCAAATTTCTCTAAGTCCTTTATACAAATATTCTCAAGCCAGGAAGGGGCAATAACAACTTTAATGAGTTCAAGGCAGCAATACAAGCATGCGCAAATCATGCCGAGGTCGTACGGCCCGATCCAACGTAAATGTAAAATGTGCACCGCCGAGGGACAAGCGGCCCGAACCATAGATGCATCTATTACCCCGTTCGCGAATCATACATGCGACGCGGTCAAATATAAATAAACACAACAATCAGTCAATCATGAATTTATCAGGGAACAATTATCCGAGGAAAAGCCAAATCTCTTTTAACATTTCAAGAAAATGAAGTTTAATCTTTTTAGAAATTCGTTCACCAATTCGATAGGATTTAAGAAATTCAATTGTCAATAAGGTTACAGATATTCCAAATGTAGCATGCTTTTGGGTCCTAAACTACCCGGACATACACATATTAGTAGCTACGCACTGACTCTCGTCACCTCCTGCGTATGTAGCCCCCACAAATAGGAGCACATAACCATTCATTTCACCTATGGGGACAATTCCCTCTTACAAGGTTAGAATGGAGACTCACCTCGCTCCGAAGATCCATAACCAGTATTCCACGCCCTTCCGAAGACTTGAATCGATGCCAAATACTCCAAAACTAGCCAATGATTATGCAAATTCATTAATATACGATTAACTACTCATATTAATCAAATTTATAACAATTCCTAATCCCGATCGAAAAGTTGACAAAATCGCCCTCGGGCCCACGTGCCCGGATTCTGAAAATTTTCGAAGATTAAGCTTACCCATGACTCCATGAACTCAAATATATAATTTACTCTTAATTTCATACCCAAAATCATGGTCAAATTCCAAGAATATCAATTTTTTAGGTTTTCCTCAAACCCCCAAATTTCTACCAATTACATGCTAAAATCCATACATAATCGATATATTTAAACTCAAGATAGGTGGGATTAGCTTGCCTTGTCGTTGATGATGAAAAATCCCACTTGAAGCTCTCCAAAATCGCCCACACCCAATGAAAAATGGGGGAAAATGACCAAACCCCCGATTTTTAAAAGAACCATTCTATCTCCAGCAGTTCCGCACCTGCCGTCACTTGACCGCTTCTGCGGTTCCGCAAGTGTGAGCTTCCATCCGCATCTGCGATCCTCCTCCTTGGCTCCGCTTGCGCATCTGCGCTTCCTCTTCCGCAGGTGCGGTCACACATCTGCGACAAAACGATCGCATCTGCGGTCCTAACCTGGCCTGCCCCTTTCCGCTTCTGCGACTACACCGCCGCAGGTGCGGTCCCGCTTCTGCGGCTGCTTGACCTCATCTGCGGTCCCTTCCCTTCTGACCCAAACCGCATCTGCAGCTCCTCTGGCCGCTTCTGCGGCTCCGCACCTGCAGCCCAAGTCTCGCAGGTGCAGTTATACCAGCAACCAGCAGCTTCAGCCTTTCAAAAATTCCATTTTCAATCCGTTAACCACCCGGAATCCACCCGAGGCCCCCGGGAACCCAACCAATCATACCAACCAGTCCCAAAACACATTACGGACTTGCTCGAGGCCTTAAATCATATCAAACATTGCTAAAACCAAGAATCGACCTCCAATCCAAGCTTTATGAACTTTAGAATTTCAAACTTCTACTTTGGATGTTTAAACCTATCGAATCACGTACAATTGACTTCAAATTTTGCACACAAGTCATATTCGACATTATGGACCTACTCCAACTTTCGGAATCGGATTCCGACCCCGATATCAAAAAGTCCACCTCCGGTCAAACTTCTCAAAAACCTTCAAATTTCTATCTTTAGCCAAATGGCTCCAAAATGCTCCACGGACATCCGAATTCACTTCCGATCGCGCTCCTAACTCCAGAATAACCATACGGAGCTACTCCCAGAGTCGGAATCCCAAACGAACATCGATAACACTGAAATGCACTTGAACCCAAACTTATGAAATTTCTTCCAAAATGCTAACTTCCACAATAGGCGCCAAAATGCTCTCGGGTCACCCAAAACCTGATCCGGGCATACGCCCAAGTCCGAAATCATCATACGAACCTGCTGGAACCTTCGAATCCCGATTCCGATGTCGTTTACTAAAAAATCCCATCCTAGTTAATTCTTTCAACTTAAAGCTTGCGAAATGAGAATTTCCTCTCCAAGTCAACTCTGAACTTCCCGAAATTTAATTCCGACCACGCGTACAAATCATAATGCCTGAATTGAAGCTGCTCATGGCCGCAAACTGCTGAACGGCGCGCTAGAGCTCAAAACGACCAGTCGGGTCGTTACATCCTCTCCCACTTAAACATGCGTTCGTCCTCGAACGTGCTAGAAACTGTGCTGGGGTTGTTTGGAATCACTGCTTAATACCTCGTGCACCTACCCGTGCTACCACAACTCAGTTGGGTACATCAGCTCGATCAAATCTAAAGATAACCTCTTTCATTTAGGCAAATAAGCCTTGGAGCCCAGTTTCAACATCCGAAATTCTCTGCCAGGCCTGCTTCCAACATATGAACACCGCATCAATCACCATACGCTGTACTAGAACATGACTGCACACCCTTGCTGAATTCACACCAGGCACTCCATCATTCACAAGACCATAATAACATTCTCAGATCATAATAGTCAACATTTCCCGAATCTGATGCTCACAATGCACCCCATGACATATATAAGTCCTGTTCCAACTCTCGCAATGCCGCCACGACGGAAGGGATGTGTAGAAATTCATAACCAACTGCCGAATCAATGATTCATAGGGTCTATACTCCTGTCAAGGACCATCACATCTTTCTGAACCAAATAATGGTCTTTGCTCCTTAATATACTTCATATATTCAGATTGCACTGATCCTAAGTCCAATGATCTCGTCTCACCCAGTACGAACTGCTTAGGTAATAAGCCACCCCAGACATGGTCAATAGTCTCATATGATGCCGCAATGTGACAATAGGCTACCAATTCGAACGCGATACATAAGGAAAACAAACTCTGGAAGGGACTACTCAAATCGCGCAACTGATATGAACTTTCCTCAGAAAATGAAGAAACAAAACACATAGAATAGAATAAAAGGGAATGTAATTATCATCACACTGTTGCGGCGTGCAACCCGATGCTCACATAAAACTCACATAAGGAGATACACCTCGAGCTTAATTGCTCATTACAACAAGGTACCGAATATCGAATGTTGGTACCCAATTTTCACTGTATTTTAAATATGCAAAATACCTTCACAATAATCTATATATGCATATATAAGCATATCCCAAAGTTTCATTATTTTTCCTTAATTTTTCCAAGATTTTTAAATCAATTTACTGCACTATTTTGTCAAGAAAAAACCAATAATTGTCCCCAAAATTATCATTTTTGGTGATTTGTTTATTGGATTCTCATGTTTATACTAAAGTATAGCTAAGATATTTTTTATGTATTTTTACAAATTTATTTTAGTATTTTAAGGACAAAATTGCATAATTGCAATATTAGCAATTTTTTAGGTTTAAATTCGTCTCATGTTTATAAAATGGGATTTTTATACTTTTAAATTGATAATTATACACTATAAATCATTTTAGTACTTTTAATTAGTTTTCAGAAATTTATTTACTATTTTTATAAATTAAATGGCAAAAAGGGGATATTTAACTTATAGCCAGATTTTGTCTCCTAATTTAGCCTAATTAAACCCAATACCCCAACCCAATTAAACCAGCCCAATAGACCCAAGCCCAATTCCAGATCTACCCGACCCAATCTGATTGAATCTTGGCCGTTGATCATTTTTGATCAACGGTCCGGATTCTTTCTTTCCAAATTAAACCAAACGACCGACCCAAACCCCTCTTATTCCTCACTCAACCGACCCTCTCCTCTATCTCTCTATCTCTGGTTCTCTCTAGAACCTTCCCCCTCCCCTTCAGCTCCGATGAGTCTCACTCACCTTCCCCGACCACATCCTAGCCTGAATCTATGGTGGTCTCACCACCTACCGGCCCTCTAGGGTTCCTACATACCTGTTTGCTGAGGTTTCATGGTCTGAATACGAAGAGCTTCATCCAGACCTTGTCGGTTCAAGTTTTTATGGCCATCTCCGGCCTTGCTCCGGTAAGCCATGCCTGTTTCGAGCCTGGTTTCGACCCCTCCTGCTTAGATCAACAACTATCCTAGCCTTTCTCACCGTTTGGGTTCCCCTGAAACCCTAGCTTTTGAGGTTCTTCTATTTTTCTTTAGATCTGTTCTAGATCCGTGTTTTCCCTAAAGTTTTAAATGATCTCTTGGTATTTCTTTCAAAAGTTATGCTTTCAAAACCTTTATATTTTTGCGATTTAGGATTTTTCTTTTTGAGTTATTTAGATGTTTTTCTACTGTGTTCTTTATATGTTCCTCTACTGTGTTCTTTATATGTTTCTTTTGAGTTCTTTATATGTTTCTCTACTGTGATCTTTATATGTTTCTCTACTGTGTTCTTGTTAAGTTTCTGTTACCATGTTATTTGTGTGCTTCTTTTACTGTGTTCTTAATAAGTTTCCTCCTACCATGTTCTTTGTGTGTTTCTCCTGCTGTGTCCTAATTGGTTTTCTTCTAATATGTTTCGTATCAGCCTCTTCCACTATGTTTCTTTGAGTTCATTTTCTGTGTCTCGCATGTTGTTCTTGTACTACGCTTCTCATGAGTTTCTGCTGCTGAAAGAACGTGTTAAAGGTCTCAGTTCCTTTATGAAACCTTTGAGCCAGTTTCGATTAGTACCCTTTTTCTTGATTGCTTGTCCTCTAATCTCTATTCTCGATTGATGGTAGAAACCTTAGAATTTGGGGGTTCTTCCAAGTTTTGAAACCATTGGCTATGTGATTTGCTCGATTTGGTTTTATTTAAAAAAAACCCAACTCTTTTAGACCTATTTCGAGTTTCAGAACTGAGCTTTGAAATCTCTGTTTCTTTAAGCGATTCTAATTCTCTACTAAGCTCTTCTAAGGTCCTTATACTGGACCCTTTGTATGCTATTTGATACTATCTCTTCTACATTACTGACCTATGTGACTACCTACTGATTTTGCAATAGCATGACATTTTTCTTTGCCTAGCATGTTTGTGTACTCTTTATACGTGCTGAACTTCCCTCTAAAAATGGCTTTCAATTTTGATTGATTTCAGACTTCCTTGTGTAAGTTTGATTGATTTCTTTCCTTGTTTGCTGAATTCCCCTGTTACTCGATTTGAGTCAAAAACTTTCCTTAGCCTATTCATGAGCCAGTAATTTCAAACCTCTGACCCTTTGATTTACTAAATACTGATGGATCCTTACCTTATTTGTTTTAACCGTGTATTTCAAAATTCTTCCCTTAATTAAAACCCCTATGTATTTATCCCTAATTGCCTACTTTGCACAAGATGTTTATTTAATTTCTTTCCTTAAATAGTTGTATCGTTTGAGTCTGAATTCCTTAATTAAAGGAAGTCTTGTATTGATTGATTTTTTAATTGATATTCAGTTCCTTAATTGTTTTCTTACCTTGTTTCCGCCTGTTCTTCACACTATAAATGCACGACCCTTTCATTGACATTCACACACAATCACTGATAGTCTTTCTGAACCTACACTTATACTCAAAAGTATTCTCTCTTGTTTGCTTATACTGTGGCCTATTACAAGACATGTTGCTTGCTTTCTCTCTATTTGTTTCTTTGAAACTGGTATGTCCTGATTTAAGTTTCAGCACCACAACAATGTGCTTATTTACTGCTTTTGTGTCCCTGTTTACTGCTTATGTATAGTTCAACACTCATTCTAGCTTATTAATTTCTTTCTGCCTGTTCTATTATGAATCCCAAACCCCTGCCCCCCTATGTGTTTAAGCTATGGTTTGAGCCATGGCAATATACAAGTTATTGTTCGTGAATTGAACTTGATCCCCTGGGGATCTTAGCCTCTAACAGTATGTATTCTGGCAGGCTTATAGGTGTGCTAGCACTCCCCATTGCTGGGCATGCCTAAAGTCTGCCTTTGCCTAAGTGACAGGCTCTTTACAATCCCCTATTCCCCTGAATCCCCTTGTGTGTGCTTATCTATAGTTGATTCCCTCTTCCATTTCCCTTTTAGCATTCTGATCTGCACTTGCACACCTTCTTAGTCTTTATGTTCTGCCCCCCTCTTGTGAGCCTTGCCTTGGGACCCCTTTGAGTTCCCTCTGAACTTGGACACTTGAGGGATGGCCTTTCCACACTGCACTCATCCCCTAATCTGGCAATAGATTTGGGTGTGAGTATTGCCCGGAGTCCCTTTGTGGCTCTTAGGGAACTTTGACATACTCAAATGGGAGAAAGGCTTTGGATTGTAATCTCATGGAGTTGGTTTACCTTATATTTCAGACATGAAGTCTGAATCAGGCTCGCCTTGGTTGTACTTTTTTTTTCTGATGTATTTTTTACTTTAATCTGGACTGTAATAATTTGTAATAAACTCTTGGGGATGTCTAGTGAAAAGGGAGGGTAGCTATGTATGCAAACAGGGTAGATACCATGCCTATAGGAATTTTGAATTCTGCATATGCACATAGAAATCACGCCTATTAAATTCCGTATATCCATCTGCATTTAGAAATCATGTTCATAGGGTTTCAAATAATTTCCGCTCTTAGATATCATGTTCATAGGCTTTCAAATAATTTCTGCATTTAAAAATCATGCTCATAGGTTTCAAATAATTTCTGCACTTAGATATCATGTTCATAGGTTTTCAAATAACTTCTGCACTTAGAAATCATGTTCATAGGTTTTCAAACAATTTCTGCACTTAGATATCATGTTCATAGGTTTTAAAGCAATTCCTACACTTCGATACCATGTTCATAGGCCTTAAACAAAATTCAGCACCTAGATATCATGTTCCTAAGTCTTAAAACAAGTTTCCTGCATTTTATACCATGTTCAAAATCAACTACGCGTAGAAAGCATGCCTATAGGAATGCCTAATCGAATCTGAATCGCTTCATTCACATATGGGACTAAAATCAGTAACAACGGGTACTGTTAGCTGTTAGCTTATAATCTTCGTAAAAACTAGCCTTTCTTTTAACAAAATCTGACTCCTCTGGTAATCATTATGTGTCCAGTTTACTTTAAACCCTGTTATTTCGTTGCTTTCTTAATTCTATTGATACCATGCCTATAGGATCCTTGTCCAACACATAGGAAAGCTTTAGGGTAAAGTTATAAATTAAATCAGTTATGTTAATAAATACAACCAGCTGGCAGGCCTGATTCGGGCTTCTTATCTGAATTGTGTAATAAATCAGTCTGCCTCAACCTTTAAGCTCTTGCATGTTCAGTACTTAATCAGACCTCAACTAGTATGTGTAAGTCATGCTAATTACGTGTTTCTTTGTTCAAGGAGGTATGTCTGAGCCTCTGCTTGTTATGTGCTTTCCCTCAACTTGCTATACATGTTTTGTATGTCGCCTTAGAATTTTTGCCTTTGAAACCATAAATAAGCCCAACATTCCTTCCCTTTAGGATTACTAGTCCTCATGCCTCCAGGACTGATAGGATTGGGACGGGTAGTAGCATGCAATAGGTAAACGAGACCATTCCGCGCTTTAATACCTCAACGGGGTGGGAAGGGTAGATATGGATATGATGACCATGCGATAATGTCACGTGTAGCCCCTCATTGAGGAGTGATTACCAGGCATTGTGTGGGGTGATCCATATTATTAGTAAGCCTAGGACCCCTTTCCCTTATTTCTTATCTCTTTTAAAAGAATTTCGAACTCTTTCTTTTAAAAAAAATCAGCTTTCTTTAGTTCTTTCTAACTTTGTTTATTTTTGAACTATAATGTGAAAATCCCCTCTTAGTTGAAGCTTTATTTGCATCTAAATTTACAATAATAGTCTGGCCGGGAACCACACTAGTGGATTCTGAGGGGTTCCTAACACCTTCCCCTTAGAATAATTTCAAGCCCTTACCCAATCTCTGGTTACTCAAATCAAACCTCCTTGGTGTCCTAATGCACCCTAGTCATTAGGTGGCGACTCTTTAAATCAAACCCAATTCCCAAAAGGAATGAGTTGTCCTCCCCAAATGTCATAAACCCGATTTCGCGAGAAAGGGGGCACGACAGCATGGCGACTCTGCTGGGGAGTTTTAGGCTTTTACCATTTCAGACCTTTATTGTGAATTTATGCTTCTTCATGCACAATTATTTATTTATTTCTTTTAAGCATTCAATTTTCTTTTCGATTGCAAGACTGACTTGTCTCCTTTTTTTTCCTTTTCTTTACTGCTTTCCTTTACTACTGCTTTAAATTATGAAAACTGTTGTATTTACTGCTTTCTTAACATGCAAATACATTACTACATGCTTTTAACTGTTGCATAATCATGCTCAACATCATATTCCACTCGTGCCAAGCAAAAATCCTATAGCAACGCTTATAATGAGTGGTTGCGCTCTTCCGATATTATCACCCCCTAAATTCGGAAACGGCATATTTGCGGTAAAACCAGTCAATCAACGGTGTAGTCGACGGTTCCGTGCCTTTCCCACTTGAGTTGTCCGCTCAAGGGTACCAGTCTAAAACCCCATACAAACCTCACTCTGTTTAACTGTGCATGCATCATGGTCAAACCTAGCCGAGTCAGTTATGTTGTCCGCATAATGACTCTTTAAGATAGCCTTGTCCAAAGTCCACTGGGTTCCCCTGAAACCCAAAAGGACATTATCACGTTCTATGCATTTATTTGGAGAATTAAATGCTCTTATGCCAATTATTGATGTTAAATAGTCGAGTCCGGTGGGGGAAAGGGCCTAACCTTATTTTCTTGCAGATAATGAGGCACGAAATCCCCAGATTCGGCATGGTTACCAACATCCACCCGAGAGTGCTAAACTGGTGGAAAGATCTTCATTCCAGTGACCAAACTCTCGTCCGAAAGTATCTAGGGAATCTACCCTCCCTCCTGGAAATCCAACCCAACAACAAGATCATAGAAGCTGCTACTCTCTTTTGGGATTGTGAGAGGTCGGTCTTCCGCTTCGGGGAGATTGAAATGACACCCTTGCTAGAAGAAATAGGAGGATTACGCCGGCTTGGTATGGGAGACTCCAGGTTTATTGATGCCCGAGAACCGCAAGGGCAGGGGTTTCCCCAAAATGTTGGGTATGAAGAAGAATCTAGAACTGACATGCCTCAAAGAATCCTATATCCCCTTTGACTATTTGTACAAGAGGTACGGTCACAGCAAGTCCTACCGTACCTATCCTGATGAGTTTGCCATCACCTCATTAGGACATATTCATCGAAGGGTCTTTGTATTCATGTTCTGCTTTCTGGGGTTGATTGTGTTTCCAATGAAGAAGGCAAGAATCCACACCCGACTAGCCATGGTTACTAAAACCTTAATGGAAGGAATTGGAGGGCAACCATTCAGCATCGTGCCCATGATCGTCGCAGAAATATACCGAGCCCTAGAGAAATGTCAACGGGGAGCTAGTCACTTCGAGGGTTGCAATTTACTACTTCAGCTGTGGCTCATGGAGCATCTACAAAAGGGTAATACTGACAAGAGATTCAACAAAGGGACTGGGACGATCATATCGCTTTCCATCACCCAAAGCGAATGAATTATATCCCTGATATGTTTGCTCAGCCAGAGGATGCCAAAGGATGGTTCGAGCTATTTGATAATCTGACCGAGGAGCAAGTACAATGGATGTTCGAATGGTTTCCAACTAAAGAATTCATCGCCCGATCCAGAGACACACCTTTCCTAATACTAATCGGCCTAAGAGGAACGTACCCTTACGTACCTCTCCGAGTTATGAGACAAGCGGGAAAGAAGCAAGTTATACCCAGGGACGACAAGATGAGTCATTTCGGGCTGACTTCCAGGCTGACGATAGTCCTTACAAGTGCCAAGCTCAGCATATGTGGCACTGCAAAATCGTCATGGGAAAGATACCATCGAACCAGATAGATACCACGCCGGTTGTACTCCCTACTATACCGGCTGGTTGGAGGATAATCATGATGGTCTAAATCAACCTGGGTTCGTTCGAGGTCACAGAATCATAGATGAAAAGGCCAAGGCACAAGTTAAATACAATCAACTACGCAGAGAATCCGGGAATGCGAAAGTGAGCACCGTGAAATACAAAGAGTCAAAAGTTAATTGAGGAATGGAAGGACATGGCCATCAATGCCAACAAGCGACTGGGATACCTGGAGCGAGGCATAGTGGAACTGGAAAGAAGGTTTCTCAAAAGGGCCGAAGACTGTCAGAATGCTGAGGGAAACGAAGGCGGACACCTAGCCAGAGCCTACCTATTGCTAGGACTTCGAACCGGGGAAGTTATTTGACGAAGCCAGGGATGCCGAGTCTGGGGAGGGTCCTTCAGGGACCAAGTAGATAGGACTTTATATTTTCGCTATTCAAAATGTAATAAGGCCAATGGCCAATAGTGACTTTATTTTCCTGTTATTTAGCGTCGATTTGGGATTCGTCTTATTTTCTATCAATAAAATGAGGCATTTAGCATTCCACGTTCTCCAAATCAATCTGTCGCTAGGCTTACCCAAATTAGGACACGATTTACATTCCCGCATTATGTGTTTAAATATTGCATCGATTTTTCATGAACCTCACTAACTTGGTTACCTTTTTGTTTTATTTCTGTTTGTGATTATTCCCCTCCCTAAAGGTTAGTTCGAGCACTCTGGCAACATCATCCTATTCCACAAGATCCAAGGGCCCTCCACCCACTCCTCCTCCCAGCCCCGTCAAAAACAAGAACAAAGGAAAGATGGAAGATTTGAACAACGCCAGAAAGGAGAACTCAACTGAACGGGTAGAGGTCACTCACGGTCATGATACTTTGGTCCCCAAGGAGAATGCCTCCCAACTAGAACAAAAGCTGCTGAAATTTCAGGAAGAACTTGATCAGGTCCGGAATCTGGCAAATCTGTCATTTTCCCTCACTACTCCAGATATCAATTTCCCAAATGCTCAGAACCCCATACCTCCACAGAATATCCCAAAGAAACAAAACCACACCGCTCCTCACCACCATTACAACACCTGCCATACTTCCAACAATACCCCGTTGCTCATCCCAGAACCACAAAACTCCACAAATGATCACTGCCACACCCACCATAATATCCCCATCTACATGGAGACTGTGCCGCACTCCACCCCACCCATCTCAAACACACCCGAGACTGATGAAAAGGATTTGCTCATCAAAAATCTGGCCGAAGAGCATAAAAAGTTGACTAGCAGAATTCAGGGCGTTGAAGGGAGTAAGGGAATTGAAGGGCTGAACTACGAAGATCTTTGCATACAGCCCGATGTCGAACTGCCCGAGGGGTACAAACCTCCCAAGTTCGAGATGTTTGATGGTACAGGGGATCCGAGGGTCCACTTGAGAACATACTGTGACAAGCTGGTCGGAGTGGGAAAAGACGAGAAATCCGCATGAAGCTTTTCATGAGGAGCCTGAAGGGAGATGCCTTGTCTTGGTACATTGCCAAGATCCAAAGAAGTGGCCGAACTGGGTAAGCATGGCGTCCGACTTTATGGACAGGTTCAGGTTCAACACGGAGAATGCGCCGGATGTGTTCTACATTCACAATCTAAAGAAGAAGCCCACAGAAACCTTCCGCGAGTATGCTACTCGTTGGAGGTCCGAAACAGCTAAGGTTAGATCTGCCTTAGAAGAAGAACGGATGAACAAATTCTTCGTTCGGGCCCAAGACCCACAGTATTATGAGAGGCTGATGATGATCGAGGGCCACAAATTTTCTGACATTATCAAGCTAGGAGAAAGGATCGAAGAGGGCATCAAAAGCGGTATGGTTACGAATTTCGAGGCCTTGCAAGCTACAAACAAGGCCTTACAGTCAGGAGGTGTGTCCAAGAAAAGGGACGTAGGAGCCGTAATGGTTGCACAAAGAACCAAGTCTCCCATCAAATACCAAACCTACCCAATGCCTCCACTCACATATCAGCCCACTCCAAACTACCAAGCACCCTCACCCACCTATCCATCACCTCCCACATATCAGCCCACTTCACCCAAATATCCCCAACCAGCACACGTTTACCAAGCCTACAACACTCAACCATCCCACTACTAGTCCCCTCCTCCACGCCAAAACTTCCCTAGACCTCGACCAAATTTTGACCGAAGGCCTCCAAAACAGTATACGGATATTGCTGAACCTATCGACCAGTTGTACGAAAAACTTAAAACTGCTGGTTATGTCACCCCTATCCCTGCTGTAACCCCTGAGAACCCTTCTCAGTGGGTTAATCCAAATAAATCCCGTGCATACCATTCCAGCATGAAAGGACACACCGTTGATGAATGCCGTTCTCTGAAAGATAAGATACAGTCTCTAATTGATAACAAGATTATTGTGGCAAAAGAACCTGCTCCAAATGTCTGCAATAACCCTCTGCTAGACCACAAGGGTGGGGGCGTTCACATGATTGAAATAGAGGATGATTGGGATCCTGAGGGATCGATTAGTTTGATCGCGGAAGGTGACAACCCAAAGAAGCCAATAGTCACCCTTAATCCAATTGTAGTCCAGACTCAGCCCTCTGGGGACGCCGAGATAAATATGTCCATGCCACTCGAGTTTGAAGCATCATCATCTGCAAAGACGCCAGCGCCAATTGAGGTTGAATTCGTGTCTCTAGCGAAGGCACCTACACCATTCGAAGTTGCAGTTTTACCTCCCAAGGTGTAGGCTCCGTTCAGAGTAAAGATAGCAACGCCAATTCCAGTGGCAATGTCAGTTATAACACCATTCCATACAAAGGCTATACTTTGGGACTACAAGGCCGAGGCAAGAAGAAAAGGGAAGGTCACATTCGGAGAAGCTATTGCGGCACAGGGTATGACGAGAACTGGTAGGGTTTATACTCCGGAACATTTGGCTGAGTCAAGCAAGCAGGCTTCCAGCTGGCCAACCATCACCGAGACCGGGCCCGATGATCTCTGGAGAAAGATATAAGCCAAAGAATACTCAGTCATTGATCAGTTGAACAAAACACCGGCACAAATTTCTATCCTTGCTTTGCTACAGAACTCCGATGCGCACAAAAATGCCCTGTTAAGGGTGCTGAGTGAGGCGTATGTACCGAGCAACATCACCGGCGGGGAGATGGCTAACATGGTAGGCCAGGTATTGGAAAGTCACAAGATCACTTTTCATGAAGATGAGCTGCCACCAGAAGGGTTGAGTCACAACAAGGCGTTGCACATCACCGTGCAATGCGAAGATTACTTTATCACCCGAATCCTGATTGATGGAGGGTCCAGTCTCAACATTTGTCCGTTGGTAACACTCAGGACATTGGGAAAGGGACTGCATGAGATCAAGGACGGGGCCATCAACGTCAAAGCTTTCGACGGTTCCCAAAGGTCCACCATTGGGGAAATTAGCCCGTGTTTGCAAATGGGGCCTACTTGGTATGTTGTTGACTTTCAAGGAATAGACGTGCCGGCATCTTACAATCTGTTGTTGGGACGACCATGGATTCATGCCGCTGGGGCTATGGCATAAACACTACATCAGGCAGTGATGTTTGAATGGAATCACCAAGAGGTGATCATTCACGGCGACGGCAGTAATGCCATATACAGTCGCCAGACCATCCCGGCAATAGGAGGCAGAAGAAAGATAGGCGGGGAGACTTATCACCACATCAAGCGGGTCAACGGCGTTGATAAAGACAAATGGTGGGACAACAAAATTGAAAGCATATTGAACTGGAGCGGATATGAACCTGGCAAGGGACTTGGCAAGAACCTCCAAGGAATCGCTAAGCCTATCAAACTCAAGAAACATGGCACCACCTTCGGATTGGGATATGAGTATACTTGGGAGGAATTCAACCACTGGTCGCCACCATGGCGCGGCCCTTACTATCCATTGGACCAGCCAATACCACGCTTGGAATAGACTTTCCAACAGGGTGAGGTTATCTATGGGTCAGAAGAAGAGGAAGCACTGGCAACAGTGAGGAATTTGTTCCTGGAAGACGATGATATGGATTGTTGTGTCATTTTCGAGGAGGAGAGGGAGGAAGGCCCTTCCATACAGGCAGTAAGCAGAGGAGCATGCCTCAATAACTGGACCATTAGAACCACCAGAGCCCGGCGAGCCTCGGGGTAGCAAGGCTGAACAAGCATCATGCACTATCTTTCATTTTTACTAGTTGACTTTCCTTTCGCATTTTAAATTTCGCAATAAGATCTTCAATGTTCAAAATAGTTATGGAATTTATCAAAGCATTTCGATTTTCCTTATAAATCAATACTCTTATTATTTTTCCTCATTACTTTACTTATACAACATTACTATTACTTGTCTTGATGAACCAATGACTGTGACATGCAACGAGACAACGCAATAAACGGACATAGACTCAGAGGAAGATGACATACCGGAAGAGATTGTTAAGGAAGTCGAGAATTTTGAAAACAGGCCGAAGTCCAACCTGGACGAGACTGAGATTGTTAACCTGGGAGATGAAGAAAATGTCAAAGAAACACGAATCAGCGTTCACTTATCGTCATCAGAAAAGAAGGAATACACCGAGTTTCTAAGAGAATATGAGGACATCTTCACCTGGTCATACAATGACATGATGGGTCTGGGTACATCTATTGTGGCACACAAACTGCCAACTGATCCGACATGTCCACCGGTAAAACAGAAGCTCAGAAAGTTCAATCCAAATATGAGTTTGAAAATCAAGGAAGAAGTCACCAAGCAGGTCAAAGCCAAAGTTCTTAGGGTAATGGAATACCCAACATGGTTAGCTAACATTGTGCCAGTGCCAAAGAAGGACGGAAAGGTTAGAGTCTGTGTCGACTAGCGGGATCTCAACCGGGCCAGTCCGAAAGACGATTTCCCCTTACCAAACATACACATCGTGATCGATAATTGCGCCAAGCATAAATTGCAATCATTCGTGGACTGTTTCGCTGGTTATCATCAGATCTGGATAGACGAAAAAGATGCTGAGAAAATGACTTTCATTACGCCATAGGGAATGTACTGCTACAAGATGATGCCATTTGGGTTAAAGAATGCAGGGGCCGCCTACATGGGGGCTATGACTACCATTTTTCATGATATGATACACAAGGAGATCGAGGAGTACGTCGACGACATCATCATTAAGTCAAAGAAGGCCACCGATCACATGGAAGACTTAAGGAAGTTTTTCAACAGATTGCGAAGATAC
>NW_017672606.1:90747-109426 GCF_001879085.1 Nicotiana attenuata
TTAAGCTCTTGCATGTTCAGTACTTAATCAGACCTCAACTAGTATGTGTAAGTCATGCTAATTACGTGTTTCTTTGTTCAAGGAGGTATGTCTGAGCCTCTGCTTGTTATGTGCTTTCCCTCAACTTGCTATACATGTTTTGTATGTCGCCTTAGAATTTTTGCCTTTGAAACCATAAATAAGCCCAACATTCCTTCCCTTTAGGATTACTAGTCCTCATGCCTCCAGGACTGATAGGATTGGGACGGGTAGTAGCATGCAATAGGTAAACGAGACCATTCCGCGCTTTAATACCTCAACGGGGTGGGAAGGGTAGATATGGATATGATGACCATGCGATAATGTCACGTGTAGCCCCTCATTGAGGAGTGATTACCAGGCATTGTGTGGGGTGATCCATATTATTAATAAACCTAGGACCCCTCTCCCTTATTTCTTTCTTTTAAGAATTTCAACTCTTTATTTTAAAAATCAGCTTTCTTAAGTTCTTTCAAACCTTGTTTACTTTCAAACTATAATGTGAAATCCCCTCTTAGTTGAAGCTTTATTTGCACCCAAATTCACAATAATAGTCTGGCCGGGAACCACACTAGTGGATTCTGAGGGGTGCCTAACACCTTCCCCTTAGAATAATTTCAAGCCCTTACCCAATCTCTGGTTACTCAAATCAAACTCCTTGGTGTCCTAATGCACCCTAATCATTAGGTGGCGACTCTTCAAATCAAACCCAATTCCCAAAAGGAATGAGTTGTCCTCCAAATGTCATAAACCCGATTTCGCGAGAAAGGGGGCACGACAGCATGGCGACTCTGCTGGGGAGTTTTAGGCTTTTACCATTTCAGACTTTACTGTGAATTTATGCTTCTTCACGCACAATTATTTATTTATTTCTTTTAAGCATTCAATTTCCTTTTCAATTGCAAAACTGACTCGTCTTTTTGTTTCTTTCTTTTACTGCTTTCCTTTACTACTGCTTTAAATTATGAAACTGTTGTATTTACTGCTTTCTTAACATGCAAATACATGACTACATGCCTTTAACTGTTGCATAATCATGCTCAACATCATATTCCACTCGTGCCAAGCAAAATCCTATAGCAACACTTATAATGAGTGGTTGCGCTCTTCCAATATTATCACCCCCTAAATTCGGAAACGGCATATTTGCGGTAAAACCAGTCAATCAACGGTGTAGTCGACGGTTCCGTGCCTTTCCCACTTGAGTTGTCCGCTCAAGGGTACCAGTCTAAAACCCCATACAAACCTCACTCTGTTTAACTGTGCATGCATCATGGTCAAACCTAGCCGAGTCAGTTATGTTGTCCGCATAATGACTCTTTAAGATAGCCTTGTCCAAAGTCCACTGGGTTCCCCTGAAACCCAAACGGACATTATCACGTTCTATGCATTTATTTGGAGAATTAAATGCTCTTATGCCAATTATTGATGTTAAATAGTCGAGTCCGGTGGGGGAAAGGGCCTAACCTTATTTTCTTGCAGATAATGAGGCACGAAATCCCCAGATTCGGCATGGTTACCAACATCCACCCGAGAGTGCTAAACTGGTGGAAAGATCTTCATTCCAGTGACCAAACTCTTGTCCGAAAGTATCTAGGGAATCTACCCTCCCTCCTGGAAATCCAACCCAACAACAAGATCATCGAAGCTGCTACTCTCTTTTGGGATTGTGAGAGGTCCGTCTTCCGCTTCGGGGAGATTGAAATGACACCATTGCTAGAAGAAATAGGAGGATTAGCCGGCTTGGTATGGGAGACTCCAGGTTTATTGATGCCTGAGAACCGCAAGGGCAGGGGTTTCCTCAAAATGATGGGTCTGAAGAAGAATCTAGAACTGACATGCCTCAAAGAATCCTATATCCCCTTTGACTATTTGTACGAGAGGTACGGTCACAGCAAGTCCTACCGTACCTATCCTGATGAGTTTGCCATCACCTCATTAGGACATATTCATCGAAGGGTCTTTGTATTCATGTTCTGCTTTCTGGGGATGATTGTGTTTCCAATGAAGAAGGCAAGAATCCACACCCGACTAGCCATGGTTACTAAAACCTTAATGGAAGGAATTGGAGGGCAACCATTCAGCATCGTGCCCATGATCGTCGCAGAAATATATCGAGCCCTAGAGAAATGTCAATGGGGAGCTAGTCACTTTGAGGGTTGCAATTTACTACTTCAGCTGTGGCTCATGGAGCATCTACAAAAGGGTGAATATCGACAAGAGATTCAACGAAGGGACTGGGACGATCATATCGCTTTCCATCACCCAAAGCGAATGAATTATATCCCTGATATGTTTGCTCAGCCAGTGGATGCCAAAGGATGGTTCGAGCTATTTGATAATCTGACCGAGGAGCAAGTACAATGGATGTTCGAATGGTTTCCAACTAAAGAATTCATCGCCCGATCCCGAGACATACCTTTTCTGATATTAATCGGTCTGAGAGGAACGTACCCTTACGTCCCTCTCCGAGTTATGAGGCAAGCTGGAAGGAAGCAAGTTGTACCCAGGGTCGACAAGATGAGTCATTTCTGGGCTGACTTCCAGGCTGACGATAGTCCTTACAAGTGCCAAGCTCAGCATATGTGGCACTGCAAGTTCGTCATGGGAAGGGATACCATCGAACCAGATCGATACCATGCCGGTTGTACTCCTTACTATTCCGGTTGGTTGGAGGATAATCATGATGGTCTGGATGAACCTGGGTTCGTTCGAGGTCACAGGATCATAGATGAAAAGGCCGAGGCACAAGTTAAATACAATCAGCTACGCAGAAGAATCCGGGAATGCGAAAGTGAGCACCGTGAAATACAAAGAGTCAAAAGTTAATTGAGGAATGGAAGGACATGGCCATCAATGCCAACAAGCGACTGGGATACCTTGAGCGAGGCATAGTGGAACTGGAAAGAAGGTTTCTCAAAAGGGCCGAAGACTGTCAGAATGCTGAGGGAAACGAAGGCGGACATCTGGCCAGAGCCTACCTATTGCTAGGACTTTACGAACCGGGGAAGTTATTTGACGAAGCCAGGGATGCCGAGTCTGGGGAGGGTCCTTCAGGGACCAAGTAGATAGGACTTTATATTTTCGCTGTTTAAAATGTAATAAGGCCAATGGCCAATAGTGACTTTACTTTTCCTGTTATTTAGCGTCGATTTGGGATTCGTCTTATTTTCTATCAATAAAATGAGGCATTTAGCATTCCACGTTCTCCAAATCAATCTGTCGCTAGGCTTACCCAAATTAGGACACGATTTACATTCCCGCATTATGTGTTTAAATATTGCATCGATTTTTCATGAACCTCACTAACTTGGTTACCTTTTTGTTTTATTTCTGTTTGTGATTATTCCCCTCCCTAAAGGTTAGTTCGAGCACTCTGGCAACATCATCCTATTCCACAAGATCCAAGGGCCCTCCACCCACTCCTCCTCCCAGCCCCGTCAAAAACAAGAACAAAGGAAAGATGGAAGATTTGAACAATGCCAGAAAGGAGAACTCAATTGAACGGGTAGAGGTCACTCACGGTCATGATACTTTGGTCCCCAAGGAGAATGCCTCCCAACTAGAACAAAAGCTGCTGAAATTTCAGGAAGAACTTGATCAGGTCCGGAATCTGGCAAATCTGTCATTTTCCCTCACTACTCCAGATATCAATTTCCCAAATGCTCAGAACCCCATACCTCCACAGAATATCCCAAAGAAACAAAACCACACCGCTCCTCACCACCATTACAACACCTGCCATACTTCCAACAATACCCCGTTGCTCATCCCAGAACCACAAAACTCCACAAATGATCACTGCCACACCCACCATAATATCCCCATCTACATGGAGACTGTGCCGCACTCCACCCCACCCATCTCAAACACACCCGAGACTGATGAAAAGGATTTGCTCATCAAAAATCTGGCCGAAGAGCATAAAAAGTTGACTAGCAGAATTCAGGGCGTTGAAGGGAGTAAGGGAATTGAAGGGCTGAACTACGAAGATCTTTGCATACAGCCCGATGTCGAACTGCCCGAGGGGTACAAACCTCCCAAGTTCGAGATGTTTGATGGTACAGGGGATCCGAGGGTCCACTTGAGAACATACTGTGACAAGCTGGTCTGAGTGGGAATAGACGAGAAAATCCGCATGAAGCTTTTCATGAGGAGCCTGAAGGGAGATGCCTTGTCTTGGTACATTGCCGAAATCCAAATAAGTGGCCGAACTGGGTAAGCATGGCGTCCGACTTTATGGACAGGTTCAGGTTCAACACGGAGAATGCGCCGGATGTGTTCTACATTCACAATCTAAAGAAGAAGCCCACAGAAACCTTCCGCGAGTATGCTACTCGTTGGAGGTCCGAAACAGCTAAGGTTAGATCTGCCTTAGAAGAAGAACGGATGAACAAATTCTTCGTTCGGGCCCAAGACCCACAGTATTATGAGAGGCTGATGATGATCAAGGGCCACAAATTTTCTGACATTATCAAGCTAGGAGAAAGGATCGAAGAGGGCATCAAAAGCGGTATGGTTATGAATTTCGAGGCCTTGCAAGCTACAAACAAGGCCTTACAGTCAGGAGGTGTGTCCAAGAAAAGGTACGTAGGAGTCGTAATGGTTGCACAAAGAACCAAGTCTCCCATCAAATACCAAACCTACCCAATGCCTCCACTCACATATCAGCCCACTCCAAACTACCAAGCAACCTCACCCACCTATCCATCACCTCCCACATAGCAGCCCACTTCACCCAAATATCCCCAACCAGCACACATTTACCAAGCCTACAACACTCAACCATCCCACTACCAGTCCCCTCCTCCACACCAAAACTTCCCTAGACCTCGACCAAATTTTGACCGAAGGCCTCCAAAATAGTATAAGGCTATTGCTGAACCTATCGACCAGTTGTACGAAAAACTTAAAACTGGTGGTTATGTCACCCCTATCCCTACTGTAACTCCTGAGAACCCTTCTCAGTGGATTAATCCAAATAAATCTTGTGCATACCATTGCGGCATGAAAGGACACACCATTGACGAATGCCGTTCTCTGAAAGATAAGATCCAGACTCTAATTGATAACAAGATTATTGTGGCAAAGGAACCTGCTCTAAATGTCCGCAATAACCCTCTGCTAGACCACAAGGGTGGGGGCGTTCACATGATTGAAATAGAGGATGATTGGGATCCTGAGGGATCGATTAGTTTGATCGCGGAAGCTGACAACCCAAAGAAGCCAATAGTCACCCTTAATCCAATTGTAGTCCAGACTCAGCCCTCTGGGGACGCCGAGATAAATATGTCCATGCCACTCGAGTTTGAAGCATCATCATCTGCAAAGACGCCAGCGCCAATTGAGGTTGAATTCGTGTCTCCAGCGAAGGCACCTACACCATTCGAAGTTGGAGTTTTACCTCCAAGGTGCAGGCTCCGTTCGGAGTAAAGATAGCCACGCCAATTCCAGTGGCAATGTCATCCCTAACACCGTTCCATACAAAGGCTATACCTTGGGACTACACGGCCGAGGCAAGAAGAAAAGGGAAGGTCACATTCAGAGAAGCTATTGCAGCACAGGGTATGACGAGAACTGGTAGGGTTTATACTCCGAAACATTTGGCTGAGTCGAGCAAGCAGGCTTCCAGCCGGCCAACCATCACCGAGACCGAGACCAACGATCTCTGGAGAAAGATACAAGCCAAAGAATACTCAGTCATTGATCAGTTGAACAAAACACCGGCACAAATTTCTATCCTTGCTTTGCTACAGAACTCCGATGCGCACAAAAATGCCCTGTTAAGGGTGCTGAGTGAGGCGTATGTACCGAGCAACATCACCGACGGGGAGATGGCTAACATGGTAGGCCAGGTATTGGAAAGTCACAAGATCACTTTTCATGAAGATGAGATGCCACCAGAAGGGTTGAGTCACAACAAGGCGTTGCACATCACCGTGCAATGCGAAGATTACTTTATCACCCGAATCCTGATTGATGGAGGGTCCAGTCTCAACATTTGTCCATTGGTAACACTCAGGACATTGGGAAAGGAACTGCATGAGATCAAGGACGGGGCCATCAACGTCAAAGCTTTCGACGGTTCCCAAAGGTCCACCATTGGGGAAATTAGCCTGTGTTTGCAAATGGGGCCTACTTGGTATAATGTTGACTTTCAAGTAATAGACGTGCCAGCATCTTTCAATCTGTTGTTGGGACGAGCATGGATTCATGCCGCTGGGGCTGTGGCATCAACACTACATCAGGCAGTGAAGTTTGAATGGAATCACCAAGAGGTGATCATTCACGGCGACGACAGTAATCCCATATACAGTCGCCAGACCATCCCGGTAATAGAAGGCAGAAGAAAGATAGGCGGGGAGACTTATCACCACATCGAGCGGGTCAACGCCGTTGATAAAGACAAATGGTGGGACAACAAAATTGAAAGCATATTGAACTGGAGCGGACATGAACATGGCAAGGGACTTGGCAAGAACCTCCAAGGAACCGCTAAGTCTATCAAACTCAAGAAACATGGCACCACCTTCGGATTGGGATATGAGTATACTTAGAAGGAATTCAACCACTGGTCGCCACCATGGCGCGGCCCTTACTATCCATTGGAGCAGCCAATACCATGCTTGGAATAGACTTTCTAACTGGCCGAGGTTATCTATGGGTCAGAAGAAGAGGAAGCACTGGCAGCAGTGAGGAATTTGTTCCTAGAAGATGATGATATGGATTGTTGTGTCATTTTCGAGGAGGAGGGGGAGGAAGGCCCTTCGATACAGGCAGTAAGCAGAGGAGCATGCCTCAATAACTGGACCATCAGAACCACCGGAGCTCAGCGAGCCTCGGGGTAGCAAGGCTGAACAAGCATCATGCACTATCTTTCATTTTTACTAGTTGACTTTCCTTTCGCATTTTAAATTTCGCAATAAGATCTTCAATGTTCAAAACAGTTATGGAATTTATCAAAGCATTTCGATTTTCCTTATAAATCAATACTCTTATTATTTTTCCTCATTACTTTACTTATACATCATTACTATTACTTGTCTTGATGAACCAATGACTGTGACATGCAATGAGACAATGCAACAAACAGACATAGACTCAGAGGAAGATGACATACCGGATGAGATTGTTAAGGAAGTCGAGAATTTTGAAAACAGGCCGAAGTCCAACCTGGACGAGACTGATATTGTTAACTTGGGAGATGAAGAGAATGTCAAAGAAACACGAATCAGCGTTCACTTATCGCCATCAGAAAAGAAGGAATACACCGAGTTTCTAAGAGAATATGAGGACATCTTCGCCTGGTCGTACGATGACATGACTTGTCTGAGTACATCTATTGTGGCACACAAACTGCCAACTGATCCGACATGTCCACCGGTAAAACAGAAGCTCAGAAAGTTCAAGCCAGATATGAGTTTGAAAATCAAGGAAGAAGTCACCAAGCAGGTCAAAGCCAAAGTTCTCAGGGTAGTGGAATACCCAACATGGTTAGCTAACATTGTGCCAGTGCCAAAGAAGGATGGAAAGGTTAGAGTCTGTGTCGACTACCGGGATCTCAACCGGGCCAGTCCGAAAGACGATTTCCCCTTACCAAACATACACATCCTGATCGACAATTGCGCCAAGCATGAATTACAATCATTCGTGGACCGTTTCGCTGGTTATCATCAGATCTAGATGGACGAAGAAGATGCTGAGAAAATGGCTTTCATTATGCCATGGGGAATGTACTGCTACAAGATGATGCCGTTTGGGTTGAAGAATGCAGGGGCCACCTACATGAGGGCTATGACTACAATTTTTCATGACATGATACACAAGGAGATCGAGGTGTACATCGACGACGTCATCATTAAGCCAAAGAAGGCCACCTATCACATGGAAGACTTGAGGAAGTTCTTCAACAGATTGCGGAGATACAACCTAAAGCTGAATCCCACAAAGTGTGCATTTGGGGTTCCTGCTGGAAAATTACTTGGGTTCATTGTGAGTCACCGGGGAATAGAACTGGACCCATCAAAGGTCAAAGCTATCCAAGAACTGCCACCACCAAAGAACAAGAAGAACGTGATGAGTTTCTTGGGGAGACTTAACTACATCAGTCGGTTCATAGCACAATCTACAGTTATCTGTGAGCCAATATTTAAAATGTTAAAGAAGGATGCCGCCACCAAGTGGACCGATGAATGCCAGAAAGCTTTCGATAGAATTAAGGAATACCTGTCCACGCCACCGATTTTAGTCCGCCTGAGCCAGGTAGACCTTTGCTACTCTACATCGCAGTATTAGATGGAGTTTTCGGCTGCGTTTTGGGGCAGCATGATGAAACGAGGAGGAAAGGGCAGGCCATTTACTATCTCAGCAAGAAATTCACTCCGTACGAGGCCCGATATTCTCTGTTGGAGCGCACTTGTTGTGCTTTGACTTGGGTAGCCCAGAAGTTGAGGCACTACTTCTGTGCCTATACTACATACCTCATATCAAGGATAGATCCTCTAAAGTACATTTTTCAGAAGTCCATGCCCACCGGCAAGCTAGCCAAGTGGCAAATCCTGTTGAGTGAATTTGACATTGTCTACGTAACTCAGAAAGCAATCAAGGGACATGCACTAGCAGATCATCTTGCCGAAAACCCCGTGGATGGAGAATACGAACCCCTAAAGACGTATTTTCCTGATGAAGAGGTATCATTCATAGGATAAGACATTGCAGAATCCTGTCACGCCCCAAATTCGAGGGACATGGCCGGCGCCCGACCTGGTAGTCCCAGCCAAGCGAACCAAGATGCCTTTCCTAACCCACATATTACCCCATGTTTTCCTTACTCAATTATTCCAAGAATTTGCCAAATAATTAATTAAGAACACTTTTTAATTTATAAAAGACATACATACTTACATAATAGTAATGAAATCACCAACTCGTTACCAATGTATGAAAACACGGATCTACACAAGTTTCTAATCCACATCTACTGTCTACGGAGCCTCTAAAAGTACAACAGGATAATATAGTATTTGCCGGTAACAAGGCTCCGGCTATACCTTACACAAAAATCAAAAATAAAACTCCAAAAACAAGCGGCCTGAGCCACGCAGGGCCCCGAGAGGAAAGGGGCTCACCAAAAAGCTGATGGAGGACGAAGGGGAGCTACGATCGGTGGACTGGAGTACCTGCTACGGATCCACCTACAATCATAACACGAATGTAGCGCCCCCGGCAAAAGGGACGTCGGTACATTTGAATTGTACTGGTATGTACGAACAAACTTTGCTCCAAGTAAACTTGAACCATAAGCAAGTAAGTAGCAGTAATAAAAGCGACAATCAAATCCACAAGGAGGGAACAATTAAGCCAACAGGTATACAATCTCTCCTCCATAAACAAGCATGTAATTGTAAAGGAAATAACAATCAAATCCACAAAAAAGAGCAATCAAACCAACAAGTTTACAATCTCTCCTGTTTCCCCTTCCACATTTCCACATCAATAATTTCACAATTTGTTCATAGTTCATTTCAATAGCGATTTCGATCGTTTCCAACCTTATTACCTCGGCCACCCTTATCACCACAACCCACACCTTATTTCTTCGTGTTGCGGCGCGCAACCCGATCCCACCGAACAATCACAATTCACAAACAACACAACAACAACAACAATTCACAAAGAATAATAACAACAATCCTCAAGAAACAACAACAATGACCCTCAAGGAACAACAACAACAATTTACATGAACTTCCATAGCCATCAATACCACTTCTATGTATTCCACTACTCATATGCATTGATAGGTCACAACGATAATTTCCCATGACAAACCACATATGTTACTACCACGGTTATTCCGAGCACATCAATTCCCATTTCCTTCAATTACTTGTTTCACAGTTCTTACCACATAGCACATTCACAGTCGCAAACTTGGTTTATTTCTGATTACTTGCATCAATATAGCTAAGGCACAACCTCAATCACTCAACCATACCAATCACAGGAATTTCACAAACAAATCACGTAGAAATCACATACCAAGCACTCAAACACCCAAACAAGGCGATTTTACAAGTTCAAAGTTAGCCATACATACCTGGAGTCGTATTCCCTTTTAACTTCTATTTTCAATTCACCAAATGGTCTAGCAACGTCAATCTAGTGCACAAGTTAACGCGTATGACTTAGAAAAGAAGTTCACAATTTCTACTCAAACTTATTTAGGTTACCAACCCATCTTTGTACCATCTTTTACTCCTACTCAATTACTCTCACTAGGTTTTAGGTTATGGAATGACATGCATGTATGAGTTCAACCACTATTTTCAAAGACCAATGCACGAGACTTCCCCCCCTAGTTTAAACCAGAAATTTAGTGAAAAGGGTTAGGGATGTTACCTGCAAGAAAAGGGGGATAAGGATAAGCTTGAAATTTCCCGGCCCGGATGGTTTTGAAGAATCAAATTTGGAGAAGATGACTTTCTCTCTCAAGACTCTCTCTTCCTCTCTCTTATTTTGAGCAGAAGATCGTTAAAAATGAGGGGCTGGGGGTGTTTTATTAAAAAGGGGGTCGGGTATAAAATTTAGAAAATAGAAGCCCGAGCAAGATCTGCAGTCGCATTCTGCGATCGCAGAACTGAAATGCGGTCCGCAGATTGGACCGCAGAATTGCCCCCAAAACTCTGATGATTCTGTTTGGGTCTGCGACAGGAATGCGGATTGCATTCCTGTTATGCGGTCGCATTGTGCACCGCAGAACTGACCTTCACAAATCCTTGAGGAACTTATGCGACGATTATGCGGTCCGTATATTGGTTATGCGATCGCATAATAGACCGCATTTTCAACATTAATTTTGACAGCTCTTCTGTTTCACTCTGCGGTAGGAATGCGGTCCGTATACTAGATCTGCGACCGCATTCTGTGCCGCAGAATGGCATATTTTGGAAAAATTGATTCTTTTGATTTTTACAAGCTTAGATCAATACCAAGGGTCCGAACCACGGCAAGCAAGCTCGACGTGAAGAATTCTACGCATTCCTAACACATATTCGGAGTCGACACCACAATATACTAGGTTTTGAGCCAAAAATTTTACGGTGCCTCACATCCTCCCCCACTTAAAATCACTCGTCCCCGAATGAGGACTATTTCAAGCTTTTAAATATTTCAAAGATCAGTTGGTTTTGAAAACATGTCATGCAGATTCCTTCACCTTTCACTATTTCCCAAATTTTTAGAAAAATTTTGCCAGAGTTTCCTTTGTAATTTGGACATCTCTACTAGACAGAGGGCCCCCGAAACACAATTCCAAGTACCATAACAGAATTACAACCATCCCTACAACTGTCATATAATTTCCTACCTTAACAATTGCACACATTTGATCACTTGATACGTTTTGCTCATGAATCAGTTATTTCAATGAGTTTCACATAATTTAGCCATTTCAACACATTACAAGCATACACGTAATTCATTACCAACTTATACAACCATTAATTGATTACTTAACACAAGAGTCTTTATAAGGCTTTCATTTACCAAAGAAATGTTCTCATGACTTGAAACAATCCCTACACCTATAAGTCTTGCACAACTAGAGGGACTTCACTAGCATTTAGGAAGGAATCAACTTGGACACAATGGTAATTGTTTTAGAGATAGAAAGGTCACATAATTTCTTCTAGACTTGATCAAAAGAGATGGGGATATTTCTCTTTCATTTCTTTCTCCGCTTCCCACGTAGCTTCCTCAACTTGTTGACTTCGCCACAACACCTTAACCGAGGCAACTTCCTTATTTCTCAATTTATGGACTTGTCTATCAAGAATGGCAACCAGAACTTCTTCATACAACAGCTCTTCATTAACCTCGATAGTCTCGACTGGCACGATGGTGGATGGATCTCCAACCACTTTCTTTAACATGGACACATGGAACACCGGATGCACTAATGACATTTCGGGAGGCAATTCCAACCTATAGGCCACCTGCCCTACCCTTTGAACGATCCGGTACGGCCCGGCGTACCTAGGATTCAACTTACCTTTCTTCCCGAATCGCATGACTCCCTTCATAGGAGATACCCTCAAGAACACCCAATCATCAACTTGAAATTCCAATTCTCTTCGACGAGCGTCCGCATAGGATTTCTGGCGACTCTGAGCAGTTTTCATCCTTTCCTGAATGACTTTAACTTTCTCCACAGCCTGGTGCACAAGATCCGGTCCTATTAATTCTGCTTCACCCACCTCAAACCATCCGATCGGAGACCTGCACCTCCTTCCGTACAATGCCTCAAATGGGGCCATTTGAATGCTAGCATGAAAGCTGTTATTGTAAGCAAATTCTATAAGTGGCAAGTGATCATCCCAATTACCTTTGAAATCCAAGACACAAGCCCGCAACATATCTTCAAGCGTCTGAATAGTCCGCTCCGCTTGACCATCAGTCTGTGGATGGAAAGCTGTGCTGAGATTCACCTGAGTACCCAAACCTTGCTGAAATTTCTTCCAAAAATTAGCTGTGAACTGGGCCCCTCGATCCGAGATAATAGAAAGCGGAGTGCCATGAAGCCTTACTATCTCCTTGATATACAACTTAGCGTATTGTTCTGCAGTATCGGTGGACTTGACTGGCAAGAAGTGAGCTGACTTGGTGAGTCGATCCACTATTACCCAAATTGAGTCGAACTTGCGCTGAGTGCGAGGTAATCCTACCACGAAATCCATGTTGATCCTCTCCCATTTCCACATTGGTATTTCCATAAGCTGAGTTAGCCCACCGGGCCGCTGATGCTCAGCCTTCACTTGCTGACAATTCGGACATTTAGGTACAAAGTCCGCCACACCCCTTTTCATACCGTTCCACCAATAAATCTCCTTGAGGTCATGATACATTTTCGTAGAACCTGGATGCACGGAATATCTAGAATTATGAGCCTCCGCCATTACCCTCTCCCGAAGTTTATCCACATCCGGAACACACAGCCTACCTTGACACCGCAATACACCATCCTCGTCGCCGAGTGAAAATGCCGAAGTCTTGTTACTCAAAACTGCTTCCTTCATTTGAGCCAATGCTGGATCGATAAACTACTTTTCCTTGACTTCCGCTTAGAGTGACGATTCTGCTCCATTATGTACCATAACATTCCCCTCGTCTGATGTCGAAATACATACCCCTAGACTGGCCAATTGATAAACCTCCCGAGCCAAGGGCCTTTGATCCACTCCCAAATGAGTCAAACTACCCATAGATTTCCGACTGAGAGCGTCGACCACCACGTTCGCCTCCCCTGGATGGTACAAAATTTTCATATCATAATCCTTGAGTAATTCTAACCACCGTCGCTGCCTTAAATTCAATTCCTTCTGCTTGAAAAAATACTGGAGACTCTTGTGGTCTGAGAACACATCCACATGGACCCCATAAAGGTAATGCCGCCATATTTTCAAAGCAAACACAACTGCCGCAAGCTCCAAATCATGTGTCGGATAATTCTTCTCGTGATTCTTGAGCTGCCTCGAAGCATACGCTATAACTTTCCCATGTTGCATCAACACACACCCCAAACCAACCCTGGAGGCATCGATATAAACCACAAATCCTTCCGTGCCTTCCGGCAAGGTCAATATTGGTGCCGAGGTCAACCTTGACTTCAATTCGTGAAAAATTTTCTCACAAGCGTCGGACAATTTGAACTTAACTATTTTCTGTGTCAACTTAGTCAATGGGGAGGCTAGGGCAGAGAATCCCTCCACAAACCTCCGATAATACCCTGCCAAACCCAAGAAGCTACGAATCTCCATCGGGGTCGTGGGTCTAGGCCAATCTTTTACTGCTGCAATCTTCTGGGGGTCTACCCGAATCCCTTCACTAGAAACAACATGACCCAAAAAGGCAACAGACTCCAACCAAAACTCACATTTTGAAAATCTAGCATACAACCGGTGCTGATGAAGAGTCTGCAGAACTGCCCTGAGGTGACCGGCATGATCCTCCCGGCTCCGCGAATAAACAAGGATTTCGTCAATAAAAACAATCACGAAGGAGTCTAGAAATGGCTTGAAGACACGATTCATAAGATCCATAAAGGTTGCCGGGGCGTTGGTTAGCCCAAAAGACATGACCGAGAATTCAAAGTGACCATAGCGAGTTCTGAAAGTGGTCTTGGGAATATCCTGCTCCCTAATCTTCAATTGGTGATACCCGGACCGTAGATCAATTTTGGAGAAGAACCTTGCACCTTGCAATTGGTCGAACAAATCATCTATTCGAGGCAGAGGATACTTATTCTTGATGGTGACTTTGTTGAGCTGCCGATAATCAATACACATCCGGAGCGACCCATCCTTCTTCCTGACAAAGAGAACCGGAGCACCCCACGGCGACACACTCGGCCGTATGAACCCCTTTTCTAATAAATCCTTCAGCTGCTCCTTTAACTCCCTTAACTCCGCTGGAGCCATTCTGTATGGTGGAATAGATATTGGCTGCGTATCGGGCAATACATCAATCCCGAAATCAATCTCCCTATCTGGCGGAATCCCTGGAAGCTCGTCCGGAAACACTTCGAGAAACTCATTCACGACTGGCACGGACTCGGGGGTAGACACTTCTGAAGTGGTGTCCGCCACCCGGACCAAATGATAGATACATCCCTTCTTAATCATCTTTGAAGCCTTAAGGTAGGAAATAAACCTACCCTTCGGCACCACATCATTCCCTTTCCACTCGATAACCGGCTCATTAGGGAACTCGAGTCTCATGACTCTCGTTCGGCAGTCAAGTTTAGCAAAGCACGAATAAAGCCAGTCCATCCCCATAATCACATCAAAATCCACCATTCCAAGCTCGATAAGATCGGCCGTGGTAACGCGACCACATACCGTGACAACACAATTCCTATAAACTCGCGCGGCTGTAATAGAATCACCAACCGGAGTCGATACAGAGAACGACTCATGAAGCTGTTCGGGTTCTATCCTAAAGGTTGAAGCAATGAATGGGGTGACATAAGACAAAGAGGACCCCGGATCAATAAGAGCATAACAATCAATGGCCTGAACAGACAAGATACCTGTAATCACATCTGGAGAAGCCTCTGCATTCTGACGACCACTCAAAGCATAGAACCGGCTGGGTCCACCTCTACCACGAGCTCCACCCCTAACTGTACCACGTCCTGCTGGGGCTGGAGGACGCCCAGATGATGTGGCGACTGAAGAACCGGACGACTGAGCAGATCCCCTACCCATGCCCTGACTGGGGGCACGACAGTCTCGCTGAATATGACCTCTCACCCCGCATCTGAAACACACCGGGATATCCAAGTAGCAAGTCTCTGTATGAAATCTCCCACACTTGGGGCATGGAGCCCTCCCCTGCTGCTGTGGTCTCCCTCCTGCACGACCGGACTGATGGGGTCTCCTACTGTCTGAGCCTGGTCTCATGCGGCTGTTCTGCTGATAACTGTGCAGAGATGATGGTGCGCTCGCTGAGGACTGAGCATATGACTGGGACGACCCTGACGACCCTCTCCCCTGAGCTGATCTCCCTGAGTGACCTGCTGATCGGGCCCTGTTGCTATTCTCCCTTTTCGCCCGAATCTTCAACTTCCTAGCCTCTGTGGCCTGAGCGAATCCCACAATCTTTCCATAGTTCATATCCGAGTGTAAGGCCGCTGTAGCAACCTCATTTACTACCAAGGGACTAAGGCCCTGAACAAATCGCCGAACTCTAGCTGCCATGGTCGACACTAACTGAGGAGCATACTTGGACAATCTCACGAACTCCATGTGGTACTCCCAAACACTCATACTACCCTGCTTGAGGGTCTCAAACTCAGTGGCACGGGCTGCTATTGTCTCAGTAGGCAAGAACTGGTCCATGAACGCATCTACAAACTCATCCCATCTGACCGGAGGTCCTCCCTCCCCACGAGAGTCCTCCCACATCTCGAACCATGAATACACTGCTCCCATCAACCTGTATGATGCCAATTCAACTCCCTCTGTCTCTGAAGCTTTCATCACTCAGAGGGTCTTATACATTTCATCAAGAAATTCCTGTGGATCGGCCTCTGGGTCTGTGCCTGAGAACTCTGGAGGGGCCAACCGCAAAAACTGGTTAACTCTGGAGCTGGTAGAATCTCCCTGTCCGCTAGAGGGTGTAGGGGCATCCTGAGATCTCTGGGCCTGGGCGGCCACTAACTGGGTCAACATATGGATGGCTCCTCTAAGGTCCACATCAGAAACCTCGGGACCAGGAGCTGGAATGGTGCCAGATTCAGGAATATCGGCGGGAGGGATAGTGGCACCCTCTGCCGCTGCAGGATAAGGAACATGCTGGTCTGGGACAGACGGGCCAGGTAGGTTCAAGGCTGGGGAGTCACTCTCACCCACGGCATCAGGTACATGATTCATAGCCTCCCTCGGGGTGGCATTCGCCCCAAGGCCGAGTCTAGCTCTCTTCTTAGGTGCCATTACTGAAAAAAGTTTCGGAACAACGCACGAGTTAGATATAGATACTTTCACATTTCACTTCACCGCACGATACAGAATAACGAGGGAGTGGGAAATTTCCTAAATGTCCATGCAGCCCCCCACTTATAGATGTGGTCGACTTCACACCGATAAGTAGGGATCTGCTAGACACGGCTCCGAGACATCCTAGGACTCCTTAAAACCTTAGGCTCTGATACCAAGTTTGTCACGCCCCAAATTCGAGGGACATGACCGGCGCCCGAGCGGGTAGCCCCAGCCAAGCAAACCTGGATGCCTTTCCTAACCCACATGTTACCCCATGTTTTCCTTACTCAATTATTCCAAGAATTTTCCAAATAATTAATTAAGAACACTTTTTAATTTACAAAACACATACATACTTACATAATAGTAATGAAATCACCAACTCGTTACCAATGTATGAAAACACGGATCTACACAAGTTTCTAGCCCATATCTACTGTCTATGGAGCCTCTAATAGTACAACAGGATAATACAGTATTTGTCGGTAACAAGGCTCCGGCTACACCTTACACAAAATCAACTAAAGCTCCAGAAACAATGTGGCCTGAACCACGCAGGGCCCCGAGAGAAAATGGGCTCACCAAAAAGCTGATGGATGACGAAGGGGAGCTACGATCGGTGGACTGGAGTACCTGCTACGGATCCACCTACAATCATAACACGAATGTAGCGCCCCCGGCAAAAGGGACGTCAGTACATTTGAATTGTACTGGTATGTATGAACAAACTTTGCTCCAAGTAAACTCGAACCATAAGCAAGTAAGTAGCAGTAATAAAAGTGACAATCAAGTCCACAAGGAGGGAACAATTAGGCCAACAGGTATACAATCTCTCCTCCACAAACAAGAATGTAATTGTAATGGAAATAACAATCAAATCCACAAGAAAGAGCAATTCAACAACTTTACAATCTCTCCTTTCCCCTTCCACATTTCCACATCAATAATTTCACAATTTGTTCATAGTTCATTTCAATAGCGATTTCGATCGCTTTCCACCCTTATTACCTCGGCCACCCTTATCACCACAACCCACGCCTTATTTCTTCGTGTTGCGGCGCGCAACCCGATCCCACCGAACAATCACAATTCAGAAACAACACAACAACAACAACAATTCACAAAGAATAACAACAACAATCCTCAAGAAACAACAACAATGACCCTCAAGGAACAACAACAACAATTTACATGAACTTCCATAGCCATCAAATACCACTTTCATCATATTCAACGACTCATATGCAATTTAAGTCACCACAATAATTACCCACAACAAGCCAAATATGTTACTACCATGGTTATTCCGATCACAGCAATTCCCATTTCCTTCCATTACTTGTTTCACAGTTCTTACCACATAGCACATTCACAATCGTAAACTTGGTTTATTTCTAATTACTTACATCAATATAGCGAAGGCACAACCACAATCACTCAACCATACCAATCATAGGAATTTCACAAACAAATCACGTACAAATCACATACCAAGCACTCAAACACCCAAACAAGGCGATTTTACAAGTTCAAAGTTAGCCATACATACCTGGAGCCGAGTTCCCTTTTAACTTCTATTTCCAATTCACCAAATGGTCTAGCAACGTCAATCTAGTGCACAAGTTAACGCGTATGACTTAGAAAAGAAGTTCACAATTTCTACTCAAACTTATTTAGGTCACCAACCCATCTTTGTACCATCTTTTACTCCTACCCAATTACTCTCACTAGGTTTTAGGTTATTGAATGACATGCATGTATGAGTTCAACCACTATTTTCAAAAACCAATGCATGAGACTCCCCCACCCCCCAGTTTAAACCAGAAATTCAGTGAAAAGGGTTAGGGATGTTACCTGCAAGAAAAGGGGAATGAAGATAAGCTTGAAATTTCCCGGCCCGGATGGTTTTGAAGAATCAAATTTGGAGAAGATGACTTTCTCTCTCAAGACCCTCTCTTCCTCTCTCTTATTTTGTGCAGAAGATCGTTAAAAATGAGGGGCTGGGGTTGTTTATTAAAAGGGGTCGGGTATAAAATTTAGAAAATAGAAGCCCGAGCAAGATCTGCGGTCGCATTCTGCGATCGCAGAACTGAAATGCGGTCCGCAGATTGGACCGCAGAATT
>NW_017672606.1:111805-125203 GCF_001879085.1 Nicotiana attenuata
AGAACTTAAACCTTAAGTACGAAAAAAATTCCGAATTACGAAGGCTTAGTTCGGATCTAAAGAATGATATTTTGCTTGGTCAATTCAAACTAGTGGTTGGTTAATGAGACTCCTAGCTTAATTTAGATTGAAACAAACGGATTTCTATATTATAGTTATAATAATAGTAATGGTTTCAAAGTAGATAAATGAATACGCTTCCCCTCAACCTGTATGATGCCAATTCAACTCCCTCTGTCTCTGAAGCTTTCATCACTCGGAGGGTCTTATACATTTCATCAAGAAATTCCCGCGGATCGGCCTCTGGGTCTGTGCCTGAGAACTCTGGTGGGGCTAACCGCAAAAACTGGTTAACTCTGGAGCTGGTAGAATCTCCCTGTCCGCTAGGGATGTAAAGGCATCCTGATATCTCTGTGCCTGAGCGGCCAGTAACTGGGTCAACATACGGATGGCTCCCCTAAGGTCCACATCAGAAACCTCGAGACCAGGAGCTGGAATGGTGCCAGATTCAGGAATATCGGCGGGAGGGATGGTGGCACCCTCTGCCGCTGCAGGATCAGGAACATGCTGGTCTGGGACAAACGGGCCAGGTAGGTTCAAGGCCGGGGAGTCACTCTCACCCACGGCATCAGGTACATGATTCATAGCCTCACTCATGGCGGCATTGGCCCCGAGGCCGAGTCTAGCTCTCTTCTTAGGTGCCATTACTGAAAAAGATCGGAACAACGCACGAGTTAGACATAGATACTTTCACACTTCACTTCACCGCACGATACAGAATAACAAAGAAGTGGGAAATTTCCTAAATGTCCATGCAGCCCCCCACTTATAGATGTGGTCGACTTCACACCGATAAGTAGGGCTCTACTAGACACGGCTCCGAGACATCCTAGGACTTCCTTTAAACCCGAGGCTCTGATACCAAGTTTGTCACACCCCATATTCGAGGGACATGACCGGCGCCTGACCGGGTAGCCCCAGCCAAGCGAACCTGGATGCCTTTCCTAACCCACATGTCACCCCATGTATTCCTTACTCAATATTCCAAGAATTAGCCGAATAGTTAAGTTAGAACATCTTTTTTTTTCAAACATACATGCGTACTTAATAGTTTATGAAATTACAAGTTCTTTTCCCAACATATGAACATAGCCTTACACAAGCTCTAAACCCACATCTACTGTCTACGGAGCCTCTAATAGTACAACAGGATAATATAGTATTTGCCGGTAACAAGGCTTCGGCTATACCTTACACAAATCAAAAATAAAACTCCGAAAATAAGCGGCCTGAGCCACGCAGGGCCCCGAGAGGAAAGGGGCTCACCAAAAAGCTGATGGAGGACGAAGGGGAGCTACGATCGGTGGACTGGAGTACCTGCTACGGATCCACCTACAATCATAACATGAATGTAGCGCCCCCAGCAAAAGGGACGTCAGTACATTTGAATTGTACTGGTATGTATGAACAAACTTTGCTCCAAGTAAACTCGAACCATAAGCAAGTAAGTAGCAGTAATAAAAGCGACAATCAAATCCACAAGGAAGGAACAATTAAGCCAACAGGTATACAATCTCTCCTCCATAAACAAGCATGTAATTGAAAAGGAAATAACAATCAAATCCACAAAGAAAGAGCAATCAAACCACAAGTTTACAATCTCTCCTGTTTCCCCTTCCACATTTCCACATCAATAATTTCACAATTTGCTCATAGTTCATTTCAATAGCAATTTCGATCGCGTTCCAACCTTATTACCTCGGCCACCCTTATTACCTCGGCCACCCTTATCACCACAACCCACACCTGATTTCTTCGTGTTGCGGCGCGCAACCGATCCCACCGAACAATCACAATTCACAAACAACACAACAACAACAACAATTCACAAAGAACAACAACAACAATCCACAAGAAACAACAACAATGACCCTCAAGGAACAACAACAACAATTTACATGAACTTCCATAGCCATCAATACCATTTCCATGTATTCCACTACTCATATGCATTAATAGGTCACAACGATAATTTCCCACGACAAACCACATATGTTACTACCACGGTCATTCCGATCACATCAATTCCCATTTCCTTCCATTACTTGTTTCACAGTTCTTACCACATAGCACATTCACATCACAAACTTGGTTTATTTCTAATTAATTGCACCAATATAGCGAAGGCACAACCACAATCACTCAACCATACCAATCACAGGAATTTCACAAACAATCACGTAGAAATCACATACCAAGAACTCAAACACCCAAACAAGACGATTTTACAAGTTCAAAGTTAGCCATACATACCTGGAGCCGAATTCCCTTTTAACTTCTATTTCCAATTCACCAAATGGTCTAGCAATGTCAATCTAGAGCACAAGTTAACGCGTATGACTTAGAAAAGAAGTTCACAATTCCTACTCAACTTATTTAGGTCATCAACCCATCTTTGTACCATCTTTTACTCCTACCCAATTACTCTCACTAGGTTTTAGGTTATAGAATGACATGCATGTATGAGNCCGGAGTCGATACAGAGAACGGCTCATGAAGCTGTTCGGGTTCTATCCCAAAGCTTGAAGCAATGAATGGGGTGACATAAGACAAAGAGGACCCCGGATCAATAAGAGCATAACAATCAATGGCCTGAACAGACAAGATACCTGTAACCACATCTGGAGAAGCCTCTGCATTCTGACGACCACTCAAAGCATAGAACCGACTGGGTCCACCTCTACCACGAGCTCCACCCCTAACTGTACCACGGCCTGCTGGGGCTGGAGGACGCACAGATGACGTGGCGACTGAAGAACCGGACGACTGAGCAGATCCCCTACCCATGCCCTGACTGGGGACACGACAGTCTCGCTGAATATGACCTCTCACCCCGCATCTGAAACACACCGGGATATCCAAGTAGCAAGTCTCTGTATGAAATCTCCCACACTTGGGGCATGGAGCCCTCCCCTGCTGCTGTGATCTCCCTCCTGAACGACCGGACTGATGGGGTCTCCTACTGTCTGAACCTGGTCTCATGCGGTTGTTCTGCTGATAACTGTGCAAAGATGGTGGTGCGCTCGCTGAGGACTGAGCATATGACTGGGACGGCCCTGATGACCCTCTTCCCTGAGCTGATCTCCCTGAGTGACCCGCTGATCGGGCCCTGCTGCTACTCTCCCTTTCCGCCCGAATCTTCAACTTCCTAGCCTCTGTGGCCTGAGCGAATCCCACAATCTTTCCATAGTTCATATCCGAGTGTAAGGCCGCTGTAGCAGCCTCATTTACTACCAAGGGACTAAGGCCCTGAACAAATCGCCGAACTCTAGCTACCATGGTCAACACTAACTGAGGAGCATACTTGGACAATCTCACGAACTCCATGTGGTATTCCCAAACACTCATACTACCCTGCTTGAAGGTCTCAAACTCCGTGGCACGGGCTGCTATTGTCTCACCAGGCAAGAACTGGTCCATGAACGCATCTACCAACTCATCCCATCTGGCCGGAGGTCCTCCCTCCCCACGGGAGTCCTCCCACATCTCGAACCATGAATATGCTGCTCCCCTCAACCTGTATGATGCCAATTCAACTCCCTCTGTCTCTGAAGCTTTCATCACTCGGAGGGTCTTATACATTTCATCAAGAAATTCCTGCGGATTGGCCTCTGGGTCTGTTCCTGAGAACTCTGGAGGGGCTAACCGCAAAAACTGGTTAACTCTGGAGCTGGTAGAATCTCCCTGTCCGCTAGAGGATGTAGGAGCATCCTGAGATCTCTGGGCCTGAGCGGCCACTAACTGGGTCAACATATGGATGGCTCCTCTAAGGTCCGCATAAGAAACCTCGGGACCAGGAGTTGGAACGGTGCCAGAATCAGGAATATCGGCGGGAGGGATGGTGGCACCCTCTGCCGCTGCAGGAACAGGAACACTCTGGTCTAGGACAGACGGGCCAGGTAGGTTCAAGGCCGTGGAGTCACTCTCACCCATGGCATCAGGTACATGATTCATAGCCTCCCTCAGGGTGGCATTGGCCCCAAGGCCGAGTCTAGCTCTCTTCTTAGGTGCCATTACTGAAAAATTCGGAACAAAGCACGAGTTAGAGATAGATGCTTTCACATTTCACTTCACCGCACGATACAGAATAACAAGGAAGTGGGAATTTCCTAAATGTCCATGCAGCCCCCTACTTATAGATGTGGTTGTCTTCACACCGATAAGTAGGGCTCTACTAGACACGGCTCCGAGACATCCTAGGACTCCTTAAAACCTTAGGCTCTGATACCAAGTTTGTCACGCCCCGAATTCGAGGGACATGACCGACGCCCGGCCGGGTAGCCGGGTAGCCCCAGCCAAGCGAACCTAGATGCCTTTCCTAACCCACATATTACCCCATGTTTTCCTTACTCAATTATTCCAAGGATTTGCCAAATAATTAATTAAGAACACTTTTTAATTTACAAAACACATACATACTTACATAATAGTAATAAAATCACAAACTTGTTACCAATGTATGAAAACACGGATCTACACAAGTTTCTAACCCACATCTACTGTCTACGGAGCCTCTAAAAGTACAACAGGATAATATAGTATTTGCCGGTAACAAGGCTCCGGCTATACCTTACACAAAATCAAAAATAAGACTCCGAAAACAAGCGGCCTGAGCCACGCAGGGCCCCGAGAGGAAAGGGGCTCACCAAAAAGCTGATGGAGGACGAAGGGGAGCTACGATCGGTGGACTGGAGTACCTGATACGGATCCACCTACAATCATAACACGAATGTAGCGCCCCCAGCAAAAGGGACGTCAGTACATTTGAATTGTACTGGTATGTATGAACAAACTTTGCTCCAAGTAAACTCGAACCATAAGCAAGTAAGTAGCAGTAATAAAAGCGACAATCAAATCCACAAGGAGGGAACAATTAAGCCAACAGGTATACAATCTCTCCTCCATAAACAAGCATGTAATTGTAATGGAAACAACAATCAAATCCACAAAGAAAGAGCAATCAAACAAGTTTACAATCTCTCATGATTCCCCTTCCACATTTCCACATCAATAATTTCACAATTTGTTCATAGTTCATTTCAATAGCGATTTCGATCGCTTTCCAACCTTATTACCTCGGCCACCCTTATCACCACAACCCACACCTTATTTCTTCGTGTTGCGGCGCGCAACCCGATCCCACCGAACAATCACAATTCATAAACAACACAACAACAACAACAATTCACAAAGAATAACAACAAGAATCCTCAAGAAACAACAACAATGACCCTCAAAGAACAACAACAACAATTTACATGAACTTCCATACGACAAACCACTTATGTTACTACCACGGTTATTCCGAGCACATCAATTCCCATTTCCTTCCATTACTTGTTTCACAGTTCTTACCACATAGCACATTCACAATCGCAAACTTGGTTTATTTCTGATTAATTGCATCAATATAGCGAAGGCACAACCACAATCACTCAACCATACCAATCACAGGAATTTCACAAACAAATCACGTAGAAATCACATACCAAGCACTCAAATACCCAAACAANCTGAGTTTTTCCAACATAGGGTCACCACTCCCTCGTTGATGATATTTTAGACATAGGATCGCCATTCCATGATCTCCTTATTAATATAGGGTACACCAATCCCTAGCTATATTTTCCAACATAAGGTACACCAATCCTTAGTTGAGATATCTTTTTGACCACAAAGGAACATTGTTCCAAAGATAAAAGTAAAAATCATCTTTATTGTTTAGAAGTTTTTATTACATATAACTCACGAAATTTTTCTAATGAAAACTAGGGCAGAAAAATTTCGTTCGTTTGTTTGTTTTGGTGTCTGAGCAGGTCTTACCTCGAGGAATATGGTTTGAGATGACCAAGAGAAGTATCAAAATTGAGAAGCAGACGAAATAATGTGGACTTCTCAAGACATGACTGAAGTCATGAGCATTGCATTTTTCTGTTTTGATCAGTAGAAGCCGTTAGCTATACATACCTGGAGCCGAATTCCCTTTTAACTTCTATTTCCAATTCACCAAATGGTCTAGCAACGTCAATCTAGTGCACAAGTTAACGCGTATGACTTAGAAAAGAAGTTCACAATTTCTACTCAAACTTATTTAGGTCATCAACCCATCTTTGTACCATCTTTTACTCCTACCCGATTACTCTTACTAGGTTTTAGGTTATAGAATGACATGCATGTATGAGTTCAGCCACTATTTTCAAAAACCAATGCATGAGACTCCCCCCCCCCTCAGTTTAAACCAGAAATTCAGTGAAAAGGGTTAGGGATGTTACCTACAAGAAAAGGGGGATGAAGATAAGCTTGAAATTCCCCGGCCCGGATGGTTTTGAAGAATCAAATTTGGAGAAGATGACTTTCTCTCTCAAAACTCTCTCTTCCTCTCTCTTATTTTGTGCAGAGGGTCGTTAAAAATGAGGGGCTGGGGGTGTTTTATTAAAAAGGGGGGTCGGGTATAAAATTTAGAAAATAGAAGCCCGAGCAAGATCTGCGGTCGCATTCTGCGATCGCAGAACTGAAATGCGGTTCGCAGATTGGACCGCAGAATTGCCCCCAAAACTCTGATGATTCTGTTTGGGTCTGCGACAGGAATGCGGTCCGCATTCCTGTTATGCGGTCGCATTTTGCACCGCAGAACTGACCTTCCCAAATCCTTGAGGAACTTATGCGACGATTATGCGGTCCGCATATTGGTTATGCGATCGCATAATAGACCGCATTTTCAACATTAATTTTGACAACTCTTCTGTTTCACTCTACGGTAGGAATGCGGTCCGCATACTAGATCCGCGACCGCATTCTGGGCCGCAGAATGGTATTTTCTGGAAAAATTGATTCTTTTAATTTTTACAAGCTTAGATCAATACCAAGGGTCCCTCGCCGCGAAGAATTCTACGCATTCCTAACACATATTCGGAGTCGACACCACAAGATACTAGGTTTTGAGCCAAAAATTTTACGGGGCCTCACACAATCCCAACAAAAATAGTCTACTAATGTGTGTGCCAAGACCTGGTGTCACAAGTACGTGGGCATCTAGTAGAATATACAAAAGAATAAACCTATCCTACTGTCTGAAATAGAATAGACAACCAAAAGTAAAGAAAGACTCCATCGGGCTGCTGAACAGCGTAGGAAGGGAGCGGCTCACCGTGGAATCTCGGGCCGGATCAAGAGTATGCACCAGCTTGGTAACCAGATGTACCTGCCTCAAATCCTCTACAATTAAGTACAGAAGTGTAGTATGAGTACATAAACAATATGTACCTAGTAGGTATCCTGCCTAATCTCGAAGAAGTAGAGACGAGAGGTCGACTTGACACTTACTAGGGTCAAATAATATGAGAAAGAGTTATACAAAGCATGGATAGCACAATTGATTAACAATTTATAGCAAGAAGTAACAGATCCTGTCCTAGATAATACCACAGTTAGCCATTTACATTTAAGGGCATATAACAAAGTTCAGTCCACAGCAATATACCGAGCAAGAAGCATACGCAAGTAGTGTCGAGGTCGTACGGACCGATCCAACATAAAAGTAAAGTGTGCACTGCCGGAAATCATACCGACAAGTTTGAAATCATAAAACGGACTCGCTCGAACCCTCCGAACGCCCAAAACAACGCTAAATCTAAGAATCACCCCCTAAAACCAATTGAATCAAACTTATAAACTTCAAGTTCTTCAATTTACTTCTAACGCGCCGAAACGTACTTAAACTACTCGGATTGACACCAAATTTTGCGGGCAAGTCTTAAATGTTATATTGGACCTATACCGGGCTCCAGAACTAACATACGGGCCCGATACCAGCATGATCAAGCATTATCTAATTTCGTTAAGTCCTTAGAATTCCAGTTTAACAATTTTTAACAAAAATTCATTACTCGGGTTAGGGACCTCAGAATTCGATTTCGGGCATACGCCCAGGTCCCATATTTTCCCACGGATCGACCGGGACCGTCAAAACATGAGTCCGAGTCCGTTTACTAAAATTGTTGACCAAAGTCAAACTTAGCCTTATAAGAAATCTTAGGGAATCAAGTGTGCCTATTTCAACCCAAACTCTTCCAAATCCCGAACCAACCATCCCCGCAGGTCGTAAATTAGTCAAAGCAAGTGCGGGAAGTCTTATTTAGGGGAATGGGGTTCTAAAAAGCGAAACGACCAGTCGGGTCGTTACAACTGAAAACTTAGATCCACTGAATAGCTTATGTAATAGTACACATATGGTATAAAAGAAGTTTTGACGGTAACGTCATACATTTAGAACTTATGATACTGGTCAATATGCTTCTAAGTATGTGTTTATTCCCAAATTCAAGTTTTTTCTTCCCAAACTAAAGAATATCCTTTTAAGTTTGTGTGAAAATAATTTTCAGTATGTTTATATTTTGTACTTATATTAAATAAAGCACAAGGACAAACATCCTAAATATTGAACTATATTTACCACAATATATTTTCTTATGAATAACTATATGTTGCACTTTCAAGAGAGATATCAATATCGACAACAAGAGTTATGGTTATATCAGAGTAACCAAAGCATTAGAAGGAAACATATACAAAAAAAAAACCTATCTATATAGAAGTATTCGATAAGATACCATCACAATAGATACCTTTAAACTACAATACATAATTATCTACGTAATATGACTAAAATTGATCATTTATGTAAGTTATTATGATATCCTTTAATTATGAATTCACGTATTATGCTAATGTAGTAATATTTTTCGGCATTTAGATGATTGTTGTAGTATTATATATAAAATTTCTCTCATTAATTAAATTTATTATTCCTCCATATAACCATCATGTATCATTATTAACGTGCAATGCACGTTTATAGATACTAGTATCAGTAAAAAGGTACAAAAGGGGACGAAAACCTAACCTCCAATTTCATTGATGATTACACTAGTCAACTATCTTGCTAAAGATGGTTGAACTAGTCAAGCAAAGAGCTAGCTAGTGGGGTGGGTTAGTAGGATAACTAATTGCCCGAGTGTGGAACCGAAATGTTGACTTTTTGGATTCAAAATACTTTTTTAGGTGGAAAAAAATATAGTGACCAAAATATGTAAAACGCGATTTTGAACCACGTTTTATCTTAACGGCCGTTTGGCACGTTAAGGTAAAACGCGTTTCAAAATTGCGTTTTATATAAAACGCAATTTGAAACCACGTTTTATATAAATCTGATAAGACATAAATAAAATATGGTTTCTTACCACGTTTTATATATACTAAAGAATTTCAAGTGTTAAAGAACCTAAAATATTCAATGTGGAATGAAACGGGTCAACATGGAGCGAAATAAAAGGATTCATAGCGGATCCCAACTAGCTTGAATGATGTGTAGTTGTCGTTGTATTCTCTTATCTTTAATATTTTGCTCACAAGCTCACATAATAATACAGAAAAACTAAAACATGATGAGGTCAAGTGACATTGTTAATCACACACTTCACAATTTCATGTTGGTTAACGTCATCTTTTAATCAGAATACAGACCTGCAGTAGATGTAGAAAGAAATCACTTCTTTAGGGAGGAACAAAAGAAAAAAATCATACTAGATGTCTTGGATCTGCAAGGATGGGGAAAAGCCCTCTGACAATAAGAGACTGCCACTTCTTTAGTCGTGGTTTACTACCACGTTTTATATAAAGCGTGATAAGAAACCACGTTTTACCTAAATGTCTTATCAGATTCATATAAAACGTGGTTTCAAACTGCGTTTTATATAAAACGCAGTTTTGAAACGCGTTTTACCTTAACGTCCCAAACGACTGTTAAGGTAAACGTGGTTCAAAACCGCGTTTTACATATTTTGGTTACTATATTTTTTTCCACCTAAACAAGTATTTTAAGTCCAAAAAGACAACAATTCGGTTCCGGATTTACAGTTGGTCTATTAAAGTAAATGAGTGATGATTCTACCCTTACATCACAAAAAACGGAGACAAAATCTAAAGAGCAACACAAAAATGTCATGTTTGGGTAAATCACCCTCCCAAAAACCTATACTAGCTAGTACATTAATAGCATGTTTGGCCAAGCTTCTCCAATCCTAGAAAAAAATATTATTTTTTAAGAAGTTGAAGTGTTTGACCAAACTTTTGGAAGAAAAAAAGTACTTTTGAGGGGAGCAGAAGCAGTTTTGGAGAATAAAAAAAGAGTAGCTTTTCTCCAAGCACTTTTTTGAAAAGCATTTTTGAGAATACACTTAAAAGCACTTTTTAAAAGTTTGGCCAAACAATAATTGCTGCTCAAAAGTGCTTTTCAAATTTAGCTAAACGCAAACTGCTTGTGATTAAAAGTACTTTTGAAAAAAAACACTACTCAAAATAAGCTGATTTTTGCAGCCTGGCCAATGGGCTATAAAAGTGTACAGATGAGCAATCTTGCAATGCTATAAAAAGCTAAAAAAAGAGAGTGAAGGTTCTTCATTAGAGTTATAGCCTGTAAAGTCATCAATGGTGAGGCGCCCTTCCAAATTATCCAAACATATCATGTCTTGAATTTATTATGAGATTGTTCGTAATCTTTGGTGTGTGTGAATAAAGTCCCAAATAATATGAGTTTGGCCCAAAATGAATAATATCACACAATACTGATAGTATCTTTGGACTAACTGAGCCCAACACCCAGGTCCAAGACAATTTTCAAACTATTGTGATGACCCGGTAGGTCATCTTATGTTTTACAACCAAATTCTGTGTTCCGATGCCTTAATAATCTCACTTTAGCCTTCCTCAATTTGCATGCGCCGTCCGGGTATTTTCCGGAAGGCTTATATGTTAAAAACTGATAAAAAAAATAATTTTTGCCTTAAAAATTAATTTGAGTTGACTTCGGTCAACGTTTTGAGTAAATGGACCCGGATCCATATTTTGACGGTCCCGGTGGGTCCGTTATCGTAATTTTGGAATTGGGCGTATGTCCGAAATTTAATTCCGAGGTCCCTAGCTCGAGATATGAATTTTTGTTGAAAATTGAAAGTTAAATGATATTTAAGAATTGACGGATGTTTGGCCTTGTTGATACCGGGTCCGTATTTTGGTTCCGGAGCCAGGTACAGGTCCATTATTATATTTGTGACTTGTCTGTGAAATTAGGTGAGAAACGGAGTTAGTTTGACGTGATTCGGACGTTCCGTTGTGAAAATAGAAGTTTTAAAGTTTTCTTAAAAATTTCATTTGATTTGGTGATCAATTCGTAGTTCTAGGTGTTATTTTGGCGATTCGATCGCGCGAGCAAGTTTGTATGATATTTTAGGACTTGTGTGCATGTTTGGTTTAGAGCCCCGAGGGCTCGAGTGAGTTTCGGATAGGCTACAGAGTATTTTGAACTTAGAAAAACATAGCAGCTGCTCCAACTGATCTGCCGACTTCGCATTTGCGAGGTCTAGCTCGCAAATGCGAGCCTCGCATTTGCGAAGAGCCCATCGCATTAGTGAGCATTAGGCTGGGGGGGAGGACCTTCGCATTTGCGAAGTGTTTATCGCAGTTGCGATCCTGACAGTCCACATTTGCGAACACTGGTTCGCATTTGCGAAGGCAACAGGCATAGTCGTTCTTCGCATTTGCCAAGACTTGTCCGCATTTGCGGGGTTCGCATTTGCGAACCCCAGGTCGCAAATGCAATACCTGCAACCGATCAAATAGTTAGAAAAACGGGATTTTCACTCATTCTTCAAATTTTCAAAACAAGAAAACCCTAGGGGCAATTTTTCCAAGACCCTTTCTTCCCCAAATCATTGGTAAGTGATTATAACCCATTTTCTTTCAATCTTTCATTACATTTCTGTCACGCCCCGAACTTGGGGGGCGAGACTGGCACCCGGTGCCTCACTTATCCTTGCGTACCAACTTGCGACTAAGGGACTATGAACATACAATGTCATACTTTGGCCATGGGGCCACATTGCAAGACATATTGCGAAGCAAATTATAAAACTGAACTAGAAACTAGCGCTGACTAAACATCAATATAAAGCTAGGCCGACAAGGCCGTCATAACTATTACAACTGACAAACCAACAAAATATACATACAAAGCCTACAAGCCCAACATACTGCACTAACTAACATGATATGTCAAAAAGCCTCTACTGATGGATGTACTGTGATCGGAATAGGGTCCGGCCTACCCATAACCTATATACATATATACACAAGATGTGCACAAAACTCTAGTCCCGGCAACTCCGAAGGACGTGGAGCTTACCGATAAAGTTGAACTCGGGCAACACCTACTGAGGAGGTCTACCCGTCTGTCTGTCTGAACCTGCACGCATGAAATGCAGCGTCCCCAGAAAAAGGGATGTTAGTACAAAATAATGTACCGAGTATGTATGGCAATAAAATAACTGAAAACTAAAACTAAACTGATAATATAATAATTGAAAGTAACTAGGAGTCAAAGATGATCTGGAGATATACTTACTTACTGATACTGACTCAAATCTCTCAATATAGTAAAATAAATGTCCAGCTCTATAAGGCTCGGAACGTGTAAGTGCTCCGCCGTAGTAGGCTCGCTCATAGGCGCTCGGTCATACTAGGCTCTGTATCTTGATCATTCTAGGCTCGCTCATAGGAGCTCGGCCACACTAGGCTCGGTATATGTCACGACCCGGATTTCTCACCCTCGGAAGTCGTGATGGCGCCTACTAATGTGAGCTAGGTAAGCCAACTATTGAACAGTTTACCTTAATCCATTTTTTTTATACCTTTTTAACATTTCTAAAGAAATAATGTGAAAACAACGGAAATTTCAAGTTTAAGCGGAAGACAACGATAACATATATGAAAACTATATCTATTACAAATACTTAAGCCTTAATCACCCAGAACTGGTGTCACAGTACCACAGACGATCTAAGAGTGCTAAATAAAAAGTCTGAAAACAAAAGATACACTGTTTCTGAAACAAAGAAATGAAACAGGAAGTAAAGGATAGAGGAGACGTCAGGGCCTGCGAACGCCTGCAGGTCTACCCTGGATCTCCGCGTGGACTGAAGGTAGTCACTCAATCTACGGTCCAAAATCAACAGCACTGGATCTTGAAAACTGAGCCCAAGTCAGGGAAGCTGCCTCATCCGGACTGTCTAACTCATAAGCACGCCACCACTGATAGGCGACGCCTCGAAGCTAGAAGGTAGTGAAGGAAACCCCGCTCGATCCTGATATGCCCATAGTACGGAGGATACGGTAGCACTCCTCAAGAAATCCAAGGGCATCCTCTAAGGCTAGCCCGCTAAAAGTCGGAGGCTGATACTTCTTGAACCTCTCAAGCCTCTTCTGCTCCTCCTCTGAAGCTACTGC
>NW_017672606.1:125750-171090 GCF_001879085.1 Nicotiana attenuata
CTAGATTCTAGGATGAAATCTTGTAAAAAGAAGTTAAGGAGTAAAGAAAATGAGCTAGAAATCACTTACAAATGTTTTGGAGAAGAAAGGTTGGTTGAAAAATCGCCTCTTATGTTTTTTTAGGGATTTTGGAAAATGAAGAAAATGAATAATGACTGAAAATCCCGTCTATTTATACCCCTATCAGGCCCCCTATGCGGACCGCACAAAACCGACTGCAGCCGCACAACCCAGTGAATCTGAGGACCTGTGACACTGTGCGGACCGCATAAAATTGGAGTGCGGTCGCACAGCTCTCCCTGAGGACCTGTGCGGACGCACAAAATGGAGTGCGGCCGCACAGCCCCCACCGCGGTCGCACACGATTTTGTGCGGACCGCACTGGCGGGTTCAGAGACAAGCAACTTCTCTGAACCTGCAACAAGTGTGCTTTTAAGCGTAAGACATCCCGGAACCTACCCGAAACTCACCCGAGCCCTCGGAACTCCAAACCAAGCATACACACAACCTCGAAAACATCCTACAGACTTATTCGTATAACGAATCACCAAGATAACATCATGAACATCGAATTAAACCTCAAGGTCAATGAAATTTCTCAAAACTTCTTTGAACATCAAATTTGCATTAAAGGTCTGAATCACGTCAAACGGATTCTGTTTCTTACCAAACATCACAGAATTACCTTAAACCATATATAAGACTTGTACCGGGGGCCGGAAGCAAAATACTGGCCCGATACCAACATGTTCTAATGAAAATTCATTTCCAAACCTTATAAATAATTTCAGAAAATAATTTTTTTTTAAAAATTCATTTCTCGGGCTTGGGACCTCGGAATTCGTTTCCGGGCGTACGCCCAAGTCCCATATTTTCCTACGGACCCTCCGGGACCGTCAAATCACGGGTCCGGGTCCGGGTCCGTTTGCCCAAAACATTGACCGAAGTCAAATTAATTCATTTTATAGTCAAAATTTATCATTTTTCACAGATCTTTCACATATAGGCTTTCCGGCTACACGCCCGGACTACGCATGCAAATCGGGATAAAGCTAAAAGAGGATTTTAAGGCCTCGGAACGCAGAATTCATTTTACAAACAAGTGCTGACCTTTTGGGTCATCACATTCTCCACCTCTAAAATAACCGTTCGTCCTTGAACGGATAGAAGAAGGGAGTACCTGAGTCAGGGAAAAGATGGGGATAACGGCTCCGCATATCGGACTTTGACTCCCAGGTCGATGCCTCAAGAGGCTGACCTCTCCACTGAACACGAATAGAAGGAAAACTCTTCGATCTCAACTGACGAACCTGCCGGTCCAGAATAGCTACCGGCTCCTCCTCATAGGACAAGTCCTTGTCCAACTGAACAGTGCTGAAATCTAACACGTGGGATGGATCGCCGTGATACTTCCAAAGCATGAACACATGAAATACTGGATGCACGACTGATAAGCTCGGCGGCAATGCAAGTCTATAAGCCACCTCTCCCACTCGATCAAGAATCTCAAACGCACCAATGAACCTAGGGCTAAGCTTTCCCTTTTTCCCAAATCTCATCACGCCCTTCATAGGCAATACTCGAAGCAATACCCGCTCACCGACCATGAAAGCGAAATCTCGAACCTTGCGGTCGGCATAACTCTTTTGCCTGGACTGAGCTGTGCGAAGCCTATCCTGAATGATCCTGGCCTTGTCCAAGGCATCCTGAACCAGATCCGTACCCAACAACCGAGCCTCTCCCGGCTCAAACCATCCGACGGAGACCGACACCGTCTACCATATAAAGCCTCATAGGGAGCCATCTGAATACTCGGCTGGTAGATGTTGTTGTAGGCAAACTCTACTAAAGGCAAAAACTGATCCCACGAGCCTCCAAAGTCGATGACACAAGCTCTGAGCATATCCTCCAAAATTTGAATGGTCCGCTCGGACTGCCCGTCCGTCTGAGGATGAAATGCTGTGCTCAACTCAACCCGTATGCCTAACTCTTGCTGAACTGCTTTCCAGAAATATGAGGTAAACTGCGCCTCGATCCGAAATGATAGACACGGGCCCACCATGAAGACGAACAATCTCCTGGATATAGATCTCAGCTAACCTCTCGGAAGAATATGAGACTGCCACAGGAATGAAATATGCTGACTTGGTCAGCCTATTAACAATTACCCACATTGCATCGAACTTCTTCTGAGTCCGTGGAAGTCCAGTAACAAAGTCCATAGTGATACGCTCCCACTTCCACTCATGTATCTCAATCTTCTAAAATGAACCACCGGGCCTCTGATGCTCGTACTTAACCTGCTGACAATTCAAACACCGAGCCACATATGCAACGATATCCTTCTTCATTCTCCGCCACCAATATGCTGCCGCAAGTCCTGATACATCTTCGCAGCGCCCAGATGAATAGAGTATCGGGAGCTATGGGCCTCCTCTATAATCAACTCTCGATGACTATCCACATTAGGCACACAAACTCGACCCTGCAATCTCAAAACTCCATCATCACCTATGGTAACCTGCTTGGCACCTCCGTGATGCACCATGTCTCTAAGGACACACAAATGGGGATCATCATACTGCCTATCTCGGACACGCTCCACTAATGAAGAACGAGCGACTGTGCAAGCTAACACACGGCTGTGCTCAGAAACATCCAACCTCACAAATTGATTGGCCAAAGCCTGAACATCCAAAGCAAGCGGTCTCTCACCGACCGGAATATAAGCTAAACTAACCATACTGGGTGACTTCCTACTCAAGGCATCAGCCACCACATTGGCCTTTCCCGGATGATATAAAATGGTGATATCATAATCTTTCAACAACTCCATCCACCTCATCTGCCTCAAATTCAACTCCTTTTGCTTGAACAAGTACTGCAGACTCTTGTGATCCGTGAACACCTCACATGCCATGCCATACAGATAATGCCTCCAGATCTTCAACGCGTGGACAATGGCTGCTAACTCCAAATCATGAACCGGATAGTTCTTCTCATGAATCTTCAACTACCGCGAAGCATAGGCAATGACCTCGCCATCCTGCATCAATACCACACCAAGCCCAACACGAGACGCATCGTAATAAACTGTATACGGCCCAAAACCTGTGGGCAAAACCAACACCGGTGCCGTAGTCAGAGCTGTCTTGAGCCTCTGAAAGCTCGCCTCACACTACTCCGACCATCTGAACTGGGCACCCTTCTGGGTCAACCTGATCATTGGGGCTGCGATAGATGAAAACCCCTCTACGAACCGACGATAGTAGCCTACCAAACCCAAGAAACTCTGGATCTCTGTAGCTGATGCTGGTCCAGGCCAGTTCTTGACTACCTCAATCTTTTTCGGATCAACCTGTATACCCTCTGCTGATACAACATGACCCAGGAATGCAATTGAGCTCAACCAGAACTCGCACTTTGAGAACTTAGCATACAACTGACTATCCTTCAAGGTCTAAAGAACCACTCTAAGATGCTGCTCGTGCTCCTCCCGGCTGCGGGAATATATAAAAATATCATCAATGAAGACTATCACGAACGAATCCAAGTAAGGCCTGAACACTCGGTTCATCAAATCCATAAAAGCTGCGGGGCATTTGTCTACCCGAATGACATCACCAAGAACTCATAATGTCCATACCGAGTGTGGAAAGCTGTTTAGGGACATCGGATGCCCTAATCCTCAACTGATGGTATTCGGATCTCAAGTCAATCTTTGAAAATACTTTAGCACCTTGAAGCTGATCGAACAAATCATCAATCCTCGGTAGCAGATACTTATTCTTGATTGTAACCTTGTTCAATTGCAGGTAATCTATACACATTCGCATCGATCCATCCTTCTTCTTAACAAACAACATCGGTGCACCCCAAGGAGAAACACTGGGCCTAATGAAACCCTTTTCAAGCAATTCTTGCAACTGCTCCTTCAACTCTTTCGACTCAGGCGGGGCCATATGATACGTCGAGATAGAATGGGCTGAGTGCCCGGAGCTAAATCAATGCAAAAGTCAATATCCCTATCGGGTGGCATACCTGGCAGATCTGACGGAAAAATCTCAGGAAACTCACGAACAACGGGCAAAGAATCAATAGAAGGAACCTCAGCACTAGAATCACGAACATAGGCCAAATAGGCCAAACACCCCTTCTCGACCATACGCCGAGCCTTCACATAGGAGATAACACTACGGGTGGAATGACGAAGAGTCCCTCTCCACTCTAAACGAGGTAAACCCGGTAAGGCTAAGGTCATAGTCTTGGCATGACAGTCCAAGATAGCATGATAAGGTGATAACCAATCCATCCCCAATATAACATCGAAATCAACCATGTCCAGAAGAAGCAAATCTACACAAGTCTCAAGACCTCCAATCACAACTATACATCAACTATGGACTAGATCTACCACAATGGAATCACCCACCGGTGTAGACACATAAACAGGAACACTCAAAGAATCACTAGGCATGACCAGGTACGGTGCAAAATAAGATGACACATAGGAGTATGCAGACCCTGGATCAAATAACACTGAAGCATCTCTGTCACAAACCAGAACGGTACCTGTAATAACTGCATCGGAAGCCTCAACCTCGGGCCTGGCTAGAAGAGCATAACATCGAGGCTGGGCCCCACCATCCTGAACCACATCTTTGAGACGGTCTGCCGCTAGCTGGCCTCCACCTCTAGCGGCCTGAGCTCCATCTCTACGACCTCTACCTCCACCTCTAGCACCTTTACCCCCACCTCTAGCTGGCTGGGCAGGTTGTGGAACACTCGGTGCCTGAACCATGGCACGGGAACCCTGATGCTGAGAGCTACTCGGTGCTCGAGGGCGAAACCTAGCAATGTGACCCACATCACCACAAGTGTAGCAAGCCCTCGGCTGCTGAGACTATTGACCCTGACGACCTGGATGACTACCCCGAAAACTCTGAAGCGGCGATGCACTAATAGGAGCTGGTGGTGCACTTTAGGACTGTTGATCAGAATGCTGCATCTGAGGACCACGGCCACCTAAAGCACCGTGAGAAACCTGGAGTGCCGACTAAAAGGGCCTAGGAGGATGGCCTGTACCATACGAACCTCTACCTCTAGACGAGGTACCACGGAATCCGCCCGAATGACGGGGCCTCTTGTCCGACCTATGACCACCCCCTTGTGACAGAACCATCTCTACTCTCCTGGCCACATTGGCCGCCTCCTGGAAAGCTATCTCACTCCCGATCTCCCTAGCCATCTGAAGACGAATCGGTTGAATAAGTCCATCAATCAACCTCCTCACCCTCTCTCTCTCGGTGGGAAGTATGATAAGAGCATGACGAGCCAAATCGATGAATCTGGTCTCATACTGGGTGACAGTCATGGAACCCTGCTGGAGATGCCCAAACTGCCTCCGATAGGCCTCTCTCTGAGTGATAGGGAGAAACTTCTCCAGAAATAGCTCCGTGAACTGCTCCCAAGTCAAGGCTGGTAATCCGGCTGGTCTAGCCAAGCAATAATCTCTCCACCAAGTCTTGGCGGATCTGGACAAGCGAAAAGTGGCAAAATCGACCCTATTGTCTCAACTATCCCCATGTTCCTGAGAACCTCATGACAGCTGTCTAGACAATCCTGGGGATCCTCAGAAGATGCACCGCTGAAAGTAGTAGTGAAGAGCTTGGTGAACCTATCCAACCTCCACAAAGCATCGGCAAACATAACTGCTCCATCACCGGCTTGGGCTACCACACCCAGCTGAGCTGCTCCAACTGGCTGAACTGTTGGAGCCTGAAACTGGGGAGCTACCTTCTCTGGAGTGCGAGTAACAGGAGTCTGGGCTCCTCCTCTAGCCTGAGAGACGGCTGGTGCTACAGGAAGCAAGCCTGCCCGGGTGACACTCTCCATAAGGCCCACTAGACGGACCAGAGCATCCTGAAGAACTAGGGTGGCAATAAACCCCTCTGGGACCTGATATGGGCCCACCGGAGCTGCTGGGGCTGGAACCTCATCATCAAAGTCAACCCGAGGCTCCGCTGCTGGTGCTGCTGCTCTGGGCTGAGCTCTGCCCCTACCTCGGCTCTAGCACGGCCTCGGCCTCGCCCTATGCCTCTCGTGGGAGCTGCTGCTGGGGGCTCAGGCTGCTGGTCAGCGGATGAGGAAGCGCATGTTCTCGGCATCTGCGAGAGAACAGAATAGAAATTCAATCAGCATTGAGAAACCAAACCGCACGACAGGAAGAAAAGATGTGAAATTTTCCTAACTCTGTAGCCTCTGGGGGATAAATACAGACGTCTTCGTACCGATCCCTTAGACTCTACTAAGCTTGTCTGTGAACTGTGAGACCCATGTAACCTAGAGCTCTGATACCAACTTGTCACGACCCGGATTTCCCACCCTCGGGAGTCGTGATGACGCCTACTAATGTGAGCTAGCAAGCCGACTATTGAACAGTTTACCTTAATCCATTTTTTACACCTTTTTAATATTTCTAAAGCAATAATGTGAAAACAGCAGAAATGTCAAGTTTAAGCGGAAGACAACAATAACATGTATGAAAACTATATTTATTACAAATACTTAAGCCTTAATCACCTAGAACTGGTGTCACAGTACCACAGACGATCTAAGAGTGCTAAATACAAAGTATGAAAAAAAAAGATACACTGTTTCTGAAACAAAGAAATGAAACAGGAAGTAAAGGATAGAGGAGACGCCAGGGCCTGCGGACGCCTGCAGGTCTACCATGGATCTCTGCATGGACTGAACGTAGTCACTCAATCTACGGTCCAAAATCAACAGCACTGGGATATGCACAAAAGAGTGCAGAGTGTAGTATCAGCACAACCGACCCCATGTGCTGGTAAGTAGGGGTGGGCATAAAATCCGAAAAACTGAATTCCGAACCGAACCGAATTATTTCGGTATTTCGGTTTCGGTTTTTTTGGTATTTCGCTCTAATTCGGTATTGCAATTTCAGTATTTCAGTACGGTCCTCGGTATTAAAATTTTGAAATTTCGATATTTTGGTATGCCGAAATACCGATTTTTAAAAGACATTTTCTTAAAAACCCAGCCCACTGCCCATCGCCCCAGCCCCAACGCCCACGCCCAAACCCTTCTTTATTTAATTCCCAGCACCAGCAGCGCCCCAGCCCATCGCCCCAGCCCAACTGCCCAAGCCCACTCTAAACTCTAAAGGTTAGTTTAGCTGGTTAGGGACTTAGGGAATTAGCATTTAGAAATTTAAACTTAGAGTACAGTATAGTATTGAGCGGCGATTTGGCGATTTGGTTTGGGCATTTGGCAATTTCCGACTTCCTGGCGATTTTCGACTTCCGAGCTCCGACTCCTCACTCCTCAGTCCTCACTCACGCTGCTGTTGCGACTTGCAAACTTGCGATAGTTTCAATTTTCAAAGGTATGTTTCTACTTTCTAGCTATTTCTACTTTCTAGCGATGAAAATGAATTTGATAAAGATTTCTAGCGATTTCTTCTGTTGAGTACTATTTGTTTCCTTGTGAAGTTGTATAGTTGATTATTATTATTTTTCCTGTAATATTCTCACTGTTCTTTAGCGATGGACATAGAACAACATTTATAATCTGCCGTGTTTGCTCGTCTTTGTACTCTCTTTTTACCCTTGTTTATTTTTTTGATTGTCCTGTTTCTAATGTGTTGGATATCTTGAGCCTTAGAAGATAAAAGACGCACTATTATACATAAAAATTGATGCATTTATTCCATGGTGTTCTGCAGAAAATATATTGAAAAAAGATGCCAAATGATCAGTGCAAATGATGTAGTTGTGCTGTAATGTTTGCTGACAATAAAATTGCTGTTAAGTTCCCTTAAGCATGTTAGTCCATGTGTTCTGGTTCAGTTCTACTTTATAGTTTTAACTTCAATCCTTGTCCCATCTTTAGTACGGAATACTTGATTAATGAATGAAAATTCCTTTAAAAAGTCGACGTTTAAAAGGTAATTTCCTTTCTAGTCCATGTGTTCGGAATGCGCATTTAGCACCTGTGGCTATATTCTTGATTAATTTAGGAGTTCATTGACTCCAAAATGTGTGCAAGCTCTTATTTGTGTTCAAGATTGGCTTAGAGAAGAGAAGAATCCTATTAGTGTTGAAGAAGACTTGAAGTATCTTGAGGAACTCGAGCTTGGTAAGCTTTAATATTTTGTGTGTATTTTATTTCAAAATAATATATCATGCTTTTCATTTTTATGACATTTTGGTCGAATTATCTTTAGATATGGAAAATAATGGAAGCACTATGTTTGATGTATAGTTGCAACTTGCATCTTCAGTGGTAAGTTTAATACTCTATTTGTTTGGTGATATACTTAATACTTTCGTAGTTTTATTTTATTATCATCAAAATATAATATTCTAACTTATGATTTATATTTTTTTTAGGTTCAAGTGCAATCATGCCTCGTGCTCCTAAAGTACGCTCTGATATTTGGGAACACTCACTTTGAGGTGAAAGAAGATAACGGAGAAGTTCGCAAAGTAAAGTGAAAGCATTGTGGTCAAGTCTATAATGTTAATCCAAAGAGGAATGGAACAATTGGTTTAAGGAAGCATATTAAGCATTGTCTTGTGCGTCTTCCGGGAATCCGTATTTAAGAATTAAGACTAAGTTGATTCGAGACTATTAGTGTAAACTTGAATTGAGGGATTCCCTTTCTGTTTTTGTTACACTGTGTTTAATTCTGTGTTGCTACTGTTACTGTCTGTTAGAGTCTGCTGCAGTGCTGCTCTTGTTCACTGTTAAGTGTTAAGACTGTTGCACTGTTAAGTTAATTCTGCTGCATCTGTTGCACTATGAGAGTCTATGTTTTTGTTTAATTCTGCTGCACTATGTTAATTGTTAAACTTGAATTGTGGTTATTTGTGAATTGTGAGTTAGGCAGAATTGGTATTTGATCAATTGGCAGAATTGTGGTTATTCTCGTATGATATAGTATACTGGCGTGCAGAACTGCAGATTGTAAAGAACTTGTTCAGCTTTTGCTTTTCAATTATTCAATTGTGCATGACTGCATGTGCAGTGCACTGTTATATATCGGAAAAGATTCTTTCACAGTGAAAGTTTCACTCGTTACTGACTTAGTGCTGCCTACAATTGTGGTGCACTGTTGCTTAGTTGCTTACACCTTAGTACCTTAATGCTTAGTATTGAATTTAGCATTGCTTATTCAGCGATTATTAAACCGAAACCGTACCGAACCAAAATAAGAAATACCGAATCGTACCAAAATATTTTGGTATGGTATTTGGTATACACAATTGATAAACCGAATACCAAAATATCGAACCAAAATTCTTAAATACCGAACCAAAATACCGAATGCCCACCCCTACTGGTAAGTGCCTAGCCTAACCTCGGCGAAGTAGTGACGAGGCTAGGACCAAACTACCAAATAAACCTGTGTAGTTATATAATATACAACGGAAAGTAAAGCAGAAATAAACAAGTAAAGATGGGAGGGGGAGCATGTTGCGGGGGAAATATCAATTCCGAATAGAAAGATAACGGGTAAATGTAAGAAGCAATATATCTCAGGTTTCAATAAAGAACCAGAAATCAATAAATGCACCGCATCACCCTTGGTGCTTTTACTCTCGTCCTCACCAAAACAATCAAGTAATGAAAACGTGCACGGCATCACCCTTCGTGCTTTTACTCTCTTTCCTCACCATATAATCAATATAATCGGCATGGAATGGTACATCGTGCGGCACGACATCACCCTTCGTGCTTTACACTCTTTCCTCAGAATCATATACGGCATCACCCTTCATGTTTTACACTCTTTCCTAACAAAAACAATGCACGGCATCACCCTTCGTGCTTTAACTCTCTTTCCTCACCCAAACAACAATCACAAATAATAGGGCAAGGGAAAATAATGAAATTTCAATAATAATCCCGGCAAGGGAACAACAATTCCACAACAAGTCCCGGCAAGGGACAACATCAAAACAACAACTAAATCCCGGCAAGGAAAATAACAACTTAAAGCAACAATAGCCCGGCAAGGGGGCAACATAATGATCTCTTCTCTTTCTCACTTTTACTTCACAATTCATTTCAAAACCCGAGCCAATGCTCTAAAGGTTCAATTATCACTTACACTTTCACAATTCGTTATACAACTCGAGCCAACGCTCCTCAATGCTCATAGGTCACAATTCCTTTCACAAACTTTACACAACATATAGAAATCATCACCAAGGCATGAATAAACTGCAACGAAGTCATGATAATCACAATATAAGACCCATGAGCATGCTAGACACCAACGTATAGATACTCGTCACCATGCCTATACGTCGCACTCAACATTTACCACATAGCAAATAGGACTCGACTCCTAATCCCTCAAGCTAAGGTTAGACCAAACACTTACCTCGATGCGACGAACACAATTCACGATTCAATTATAGCTTTACCCCTCGATTCCACCACCAATTCGTTTCTATCTAGTCACAAGTTACTTAATTATATTAAATAACGCTAAATGAATCAATTCGAATGCATAAAAATGAATTTTCCAAAGGTTTACCCAAAAAGTCAAAAATTGCCCCCGGGCCCACATGGTCAAAACCCGAAGTTCAAACCAAAACCCGTTTACCCATTTCCCCACGAACTCAAATATATAATTTATTTTAAAATCGGACCCCAAATTAAGGTCCAAATCCCCAATTTTTGAAAAACTTTGGTTCTACCCAAAATTCCCAATTCCACTATGAAAACCCTAGATTCTAGGATGAAATCTTGTAAAAAGAAGTTAAGGAGTAAAGAAAATGAGTTAGAAATCACTTACAAATGTTTTGGAGAAGAAAGGTTGGTTGAAAAATCGCCTCTTATGTTTTTTGGGGGTTTTGAAAAATGAAAAAAATGACTAATGACTGAAAATCCCGTCTATTTATACCCCTATTAGGCCCCCTGTGCGGACCGCAAAAAACCGACTGCGGCCGCACAGCCCAGTGAACCTGAGGACCTGTGACACTGTGCGGACCGCATGAAAATGGAGTGCGGTCGCACAGCTCTCCCCGAGGACCTGTGCGGACCGCACAAAATGGAGTCGGCCGCACACCCCCCACCGCGGTCGCACACGATTTTGTGCGGACCGCACTGGCGGGTTTAGAGACCTGCAACTTCTCTGAACCTGCAACAACTGTGCTTGCAAGCCTAATACATCCCGAAACCTACCCGAAACTCACCCGAGCCCTCGGAACTCCATACCAAGCATACACACAACCTCGAAACATCCTACGGACTTATTCGTATAACCAAATCACCAAGATAACATCATGAACATCGAATTAAACCTCAAGGTCAATGAAATTTCTCAAAACTTCTTTAAACATCAAATTTGCATTTAAGGTCCGAATCACGTCAAACGGATTCTATTTCTTACCAAACTTGACAAAATCACCTTAAATCATATATAAGACTTGTACCGGGCGCCGGAACCAAAATAAGGGTCCGATACCAACATGTTCTAATAAAAATTCATTTCCAAACCTTATAAACAATTTCAGAAAACAATTTTCTTTAAAAATTCATTTCTCGGGCTTGGGACCTAAGAATTCGATTCCGGGCATACGCCCAAGTTTCATATTTTTCTATGGACCCTCCAAGACCGTCAAATCATGGGTCCGGATCCATTTGCCCAAAACGTTGACCGAAGTCAAATTAATTTATTTTATTGTCAAAATTTATTATTTTTCACAGATCTTTCACATATAGGCTTTCCGGCTACACGCTCGGACTACGCACGCAAATCGGGATGAAGCTAAAAGAGGATTTTATGGCCTCAGAACACAGAATTCGTTAAAAAACAAGGGATGACCTTTTGGGTCATCACAGTATATAAGGTACCATCTGATTAAAGGTTGCCCAATAGGGGCCTGCCCATCGATTATAGCTTGATGGTGGTGAAAATACTATAATGTTGTATATATATAGACCCTCTGCTCTCTTGACTGGAAGAAGATAATATTTAACTGAATATAAAGTCCTGATAAGGGAGAATAGTGTAATTTATGAGACTAGGATAATGTACATAAGTTCAGGAATACGAACTTCTCTTTATGCCTCGTTATCAAACTCATGTAGTTAAGAGATCATGCCAAAATGAAGGAAGGGCTTAGCCTTAACATACCTGAGCCGATTCTCTTGACAATCCCTTTAACACATGTCAATTGCGATAAATCACGTAACGATAGATCGAAGTAGGAAAAAATCTATATGATATTCTTGAGAAAGATTGTACCGTGCTCCCTTAGAATTGCAAATCTCATCGCTATTACGCAGTACTATTTTGTATGAAATTCTTGAAGCAATTACATTACTAGAATGATATCTCTCTTTGTATGAAGTAACTCGTGTTGCCATGTACATTAGATGTAAGCATCTCTCAACCAAATTATGTTGCTATGAAGACTATATATAAGCATCACTTTTTGTTATTTTGGAAAGTCTTTTACCTTAGTGGGTGTGGGCCCCACTTAGGTTATGACTTAGCCAAGAATTGCTCTAAGTGTGACACCTTATTTGTTGAGTAAAGAGTCACTTAATTAGGCCAAGCTTGTTGCCACGTTGGGGATAAGTTCCACTATGCTTATCCACAATTCTAGTTAATTGTTAACTTATTAATCTTCCACTAATTAATAATTAACCAATTACCCACATAATTAATAATTATCTCAAATTACTTAAAATACTACTTACTTTTAACAAACTTTATACACCTTACTATCATGGTCATGTGGTACCTTGTATGGCACTAGTCCATAAATGCCAGGTATTATAGCTCGGATCGTATTTTATCCCAAATTGACAAACTTCGACGAAACTCACTTTCTTCGATTTGCTTAACCTCTCACCTTCAGGAATTCACTTATCACTCGTTTGAAATAGCATAATACTTATAGCCTCCAAAGAATCTCATTTCCAAGGTTACGTCGATTAACTTACTACGAAACTTTAATGTACGAAAATGCGAGATGTAACATCTCATTCCCGAGCTGATATCAATTTACTTATGGTGTACTTCCACGTATGAAAACATGGGGTGTAACATCATTCCCCACTTTGGAACATTCGCCCTCGAAATGTTGACTGATGCGCTTATCATTTTCATAACCTATGTCTTCTGAATACTTTAGTACTCTCCTTGCCATCTGGGCAACTGTTCTGTGAATAAATCCAAAGGCCAAGGCATTCCCCCTTTAGGCCTCTTTCTCACACCAGGACTTATGGTCGGAATCCTCCCGATCTCGTAACTGTTTCCACCTTCTGCCATGCAGCCTGTACGACTTTTTTCCTTATATGTGCGCCTATGCGACTTTTCTCTTTAGCTTTTAGCCAATCTCTAGGCCTCACGTTGGGAACATATATAGAGCTTGACAAGATGTACCTCTAGGTATCTATAGGTATACTGAAGTTCTTCACTCGGTACTTTGTCGAACTTACGAATATTGCTATATCTTATTTGATCGGCCCGATTATCTATCCGCATGGCTTTACTGCATCTAGGTAGGTCATAGTATACCATAACTCTTACTTTGATTTATCGTTGCTGAGGTCTGTTACCAAATTCCAAGTTACTCTCGTTGTTTATCTTATATCTATAAATCTAAGTCCTTAATGATTCTTCATTATTGTTCGTCTTAAAAGTGATGGCCTATTCTCATCTCATACTTGTAACTTTTATCCATCCATTGTTGATTTACCTCAATGTTGATATGCAATTTACTACTGATAACTTGAAACTTCTTAAGTAATACATTGTCACTAGGGCTTACATCTCATCGGGGGATATCTGAAATGATTAGACTGATCCACATTAGGCGATACCATGCTTCCATAACCGTATTTCATAGCATCCCAATATGATTCACCTTACATGAGTATTATAATCTTGTACCATTCATGAAATTCCCTTTTCTTTTCAAATCATTACTCAATCAAAGGCCCAAACATCATCCTTTATTTATCACAATTACACCCTTATTCTACTACCGGGGCAGCATTACATCTCTTCTAAATGCTACTAGTCTTAGACTACTTTGAGTTCATTCAGGCTATACTAAGCTTTATATAATTTAGAGAAACCATCCGCTCTCTTGTTTTCATGGGCTTAATCCCGAGGACTTATCCATTCTCGTCACCTTCTCACTCTCCCTTTCTTATCCTTACTCATGTCTTCCTAAAACCTTATCGCTTTAGCATACTTTAGCTTGCGACCTACACATATCTATTTATATTACTCGGAACCTTCCTTCAACTTGCTGTAGTGAAACTAATATTCTCTCCTTTTGTCTTTTTATTCTCTTGAGCCGAAGGTCTTTTGGAAACAACCTCTCTACTCCTTCGGGATAGGGGTAAGGTCTGCGTACACACTACCCTCCCCAGACCCCACTAGTGGGATTTTACTGGGTTGTTGTTGTTGTTGTTGTTTGTTGTTTGTTTGTTCCTTCAACTTGCTTGCACCATTCTCGTCACCTTCTCACTCACCCTTTCTTATCCTTACTCATGTCTTCCTAAAACATTATCGCTTTAGCATACTTTAGCTTGTGACCTACACATATCTATTTATATTACTCGGAACCTTCCTTCAACTTGCTGTTGTGAAACTAATATTCTCTCCTTTTGTCTTTTTATTCTCTTGAGCCGAGGGTCTTTTGGAAACAACCTCTCTACTCCTTCGGGATAGGGGTAAGGTCTGCGTACACACTACCATCCCCAGACCCCACTAGTGGGATTTTACTGGGTTGTTGTTGTTTGTTGTTTGTTTGTTCCTTCAACTTGCTTGCACCATAGATTTCCTTATGTTATTCTGGAACATCAAGCGAGGGATCACATCGTCTCTCGCTCTTCTTTACTCTCTTGACTAGGCCTCCTGATACCTAGAAATCATAGGCTGGAAGATATGCCACTCTCGACGCTGCTATCATGCCTGGATACCGGTCTCAGCGCTTCTGGCCTTCTATCTGAAGTATAGACTCTTCGCAACCTTCTGCATTTGAGTATCTCGTACGTTGTTCACCTTTACCTTACTTACCTTAAAATCTTGCATCACATTTCTATCTCTTTCATGACCTCCCTTCCACATAGGTATAATTCATATCCACAACTTGAAGCTCTATTATAATACTAGCACCTCTGGCGCATACACAATCCAGTGGGAGTTTCATACTGACTTCTTATGAGGCCGGTACTCTTCTAACTCGCTTTATCGTAGAGCCATTATAGAATATGGCTGTTGTACTATCTCTCTTGTACCTCTGATATTAAGGGTGATTCTGCTATGTTCTCAATCACGATTCCTATAATTTTCTGGGTTCAATAATCAGACTCCTGATTTACTTGGTTGATGTAACTCTTTAGTTTCCTCTTCCTTCTGATCAACCTTTATGTAATTAAGCTATCTTTTGATCTGCGGCTCATGGTATTAGTTATTACTTTAGCCTTTCATGGATGCTATGGAATATCCATGATACCCTCTTTTAACATTTCAATCCTTTGTCTATGATCTGGGATCAATTCTTTCTTTTAACTTATACCGGAATCTTCTACAGCTGTATGATTGTCAACATATATGCTGCATGGATGATACTCTGAAACCTTAAGTGCGTTCATAACGTAACTAACTCTGAATCATTGATCGAACAATTCCTTGCGTTCTTTCTCAGCTTTCTTCAAACGTTAGCTATTACTTTTCCTGGTCTTTTCACCCCCTTGTTACGTGCATACTCAGCTTATCTCAGTTCCCACGCATGCTAGAACTTTCGTGCAACTCATATGATCTCGAATCATACAATGTTGTTGTGAGACTGTTGTTACAAGACCATTTTATATGCCCACTTTTGTCACTGTGCTTAGGTTGAAGCCTTCTTCCTTATTTCCTCAGCTAGTCTTTCATTGTAGTACTTAGGAGGACCCTCTGACTCTTGTAAAGCTGCGAGCTTATTACATTGTATTCCCGATAGAATTTTTGATATTCGTACTCATCTATAATTATTCTTAGTTACTTACCTCCACGCCCTTATGCTTGTAGAGTTGCTTCTGAACTGATATTTTGGCTGTCTTTCCAGTGGCACTCTCTTTTATTTTCGTAATACTCATACGGTACCTTTAACTACCCCAACTCCTATCTGAATATTTCTCAAGGATCACGATGTCATATCTGCGAGACTGAATTCCCATGTTGGGGTTCACTATGCTTATCTTGCACGATCTCTTGATTAGTCTATATCCTTTTGTCCACCGCGTAATCTTTCTTGGGTTATTTCTTTAATCTTAACTTACCTCTCATACTAGCTCCTTAATTATCAATGACATCCCGGGTCGGAACCCTTACTTCCTCTCCTTGACGTGGTGCTTGCATAATGTTATGGAATCATTGCATATCTATAGGATTTGAATAAGTGTAATCTTGTCCCCTTTTAATTTTTATCGCATTCTTCCTTTCCCATTCCATAGTCACTAGAACCACGTAATTCTGACTTAATGCCACATCACTCCATATTCCCCCCTTTAGGAAGGTGCTAAGATTTAGTGCTACGATAATCTACGTATAGATGTTTTACCTCTTTATCTTTGGCTTCTTTTCACATTATCGATGACCCTTACTCGCCTTGCGGAAATCCTTCTGTACCAAGGATAACAAAATTCCTTATTCACGAGGGTGACACCTAGTGTAACTACCACACATATTCCCTTAATCTTAACTTTTCTCACATTGCTTGCTTTAGGGAAGCGTACTCCTGAATGACCTTTAAGGGTTATTCTTCTGGTTTCCATTCTATTATCGTCAGAACGCAATCTTTGAAATTCTCATGATGTCAACCATTATCACCTCACTAAGTCCCTAATTCATGTTTAGTTTATCTTGTTCACCAGCCCATACTGATTTCTATTATTCTAGGGTCTAACTTTTCCTTGTGGTAGTCGCGTTGGAGTCACGGACTTATTTCTCGAAATGAGGATATGACTTTATAGCCTATACTCTTTTGTTGTCTCAAGGCCTTTTACCTCTCGTCTTTTCCTTCACTTAACTATACACTCTATAATATTGTCATCTTTTTGATCTACCGTTGTCGTCCATGTATCACATCTTACTCATAAACGCTTCATTAAACCTTTTCTTATTTCCCGCTAACATTTCTGTCTATCACTTTATTCTGAAAACCTCAACAAGACATTCTTTTGCTTTTAGCTCCCCTTGCTCAATCCACTGGCTCTTCGAATTGCCTAAGATTCTTTCTCTAATAGGGACGGGAGCCATACTAAGGTAATATTTACCTTCAAGGCTTCCGGTGCCTATCTTTGTAGTACTCATATCTAGCTGTACTATTTTAGAGTGCACCATTTGGGTGTCTCACAAGGAGATCTATCAGCACATTTGCAATATCCTTTGGAAATGTCAACTAACGCAAACAATCCATCCACCATTTGGGTCACTCTAACCCCAACCGGATCCTGATATCCGTCCTTCTCTTATACTACTTCTGTTAGCTTCCATAGGGCATAAATGAGATGGGTGTGGCCAATTGTATATACCTCCATTACAATTGAAGGTAACTCAAAATGCTTATATTTCTCTACTTGAATTGTAAATACTGTTAATCTTCATTAACTGGATACCTCGTACCCTTCTTCACCTTGCATCTTTTACTTGCTGAAACTTGTGTCTACCTTCCAATTCTCTTATTCCTTTTTACCGTAAGAGTGGATAGGCATTCTTGCCTTAGGGATCCTTATCAAGAAGCTTACAGATCTTAGTATACACATGATCTGCTAAATACGTCATATTTATCCATCATAACCATGATGCAAAAATTGAGTTCCTCTGACTCAACTCTTCCACAACTATATCTCTTATAAACCGTCTTTCAGGATGGAGGCATCGTCATATTATGAATAAGATAGAGCTTAGGAAATTGAGTTCTTACAACTGAGCTCTACCACACGATCTGGAGTAAGAAGAAAGAGTGACAATCCTAAATGCCCTATAGCCTCCTACTTATAAGTGTGGTGCATAACACAACCATAAACAAGACTCCACTAGACACGGCTTGTGGACTCCCAGGACAGAACTGCTCTGATACCACTTTTGTCACACCCTGAACCTGGGGGACGAGGTCGGCACCCGGTGCTTCACTTATCCTTGCGTACCAACTTGCGACTAAGGGACTCTGAACATACAATGTCATACTTTGGCCATGGGGACACATTGCAAGACAAATTGCGAAGCAAAATATAAAACTGAACAGAAACTAGCCCTGACTAAACATCAATATAAAGCTGACCAACAAGGCCGTCATAACTACTACAACTGACAAACCAACAAAATATACACACAAAGCCTACAAGCACAACATACTGCACTAACTGACAGGATATGTCTGCAAGCCTCTACAGATGGATGTACTGTGAACGGAACAGGGTTCCGACCTACCCATAACCTATATACATATATATACAAATGTAAATAAAACTCTAGACCCGGCAACTCCGAAGGACGTAGAGCTTACCGATAAAGCAAAAATCGGGCTACACCTACTGAGGAGGTCTACCCGTTTGTGTGTCTGAACCTGCACGCATGAAATGCAGTGTCCCCAAAAAAGGGATGTCAGTACGAAATAATGTACCGAATATGAAAGACAATAAAATAACTGAAAGCTAAAACTGAACTGATAATATAATAACTGAAAGTAATTGGGAGTCAAAGATGATCTGGAGATATAATTACATGTTGATACTAACTCAAATATCTCAATATAGTAAGTAAAATAAATGTCCGGTTCTATAAGGCTTGGAACGTGTAACTGCTCCACTGTAGTAGGCTCGCTCATAGGCTCTCGGCCATACTAGGCTCTGTATCTAGGCCATTCTGGACTCGCTCATAGGTGCTCGGCCACAGTAGGCTCGGTATATAACTTATCATCTGATCAGAGGTTGTCCAATAGGGGCCGCCCATCGATTATTGCTCGATGGTGGTGAAAATATTGTAATATTGTATATATATAGACCCTCTTCCCTCTTAACTGGAAGAAGATAATCTTTAACTAAATATAAAGTCCTGATAAGGGAAAATACTATAATTTATGAGACTAGGATAATGTACATAAGTTCACGAATACGAACTTCTCTTTATGCCTCATTATCAAACTCATGTAGTTACGAGATCATGCCAAAATGAAGGAAGGTCTTCCTTAACATACTTGAGCCAATTCCCTTGAAAATCCCTTTAACACACGTCAATTGCGATAAATCACATAACGGCGGATCGAAGTAGGGGAAAATCCGTAAGATATTCTTGAGAAAGATTGTACCGTGCTCCCTTAGAATTGCAAATCCCGTTGCTACTACGCAGTACAATTTCGTATGAAATTCTTGAAGAAATTATGTTACCAGAATGATATCTCTCTTTATATGAAGTAACTCACGTTGGCATGTATATTAGATGTAAGCATATATCAAACAAATTATGTTGCTATGTAGACTAGATATAAACATCACTTTTTGTTATTTTGGAAAGTCTTTTACCTTAGTGGGTGTGGGCCCCACTTAGGTGATGACTTAGCCAAGAATTGCTCCAAATGTGACACCTTATTTGTCGAGTAAAGAGTCACTTAATTAGGCTATGCTTGCTATCACGTTGGGGATAAGATCCATTAAGCTTCTCCACAATTCTAATTAATTGTTAACTTATTAATCTCCCACTAGCCAATAATTAACCAATTACCCACATAATTAAGAATTATCTCAAATTACTAAAAATACTACTTACTTTTAACACACCTTATACACCTTACTATCATGGTCATGTGGTACCTTGTATGGCACTAGTCCATAAATGCCGGATATTATAGCTCAGACCGTATTTTATCCCTATTTGACAAACTTCGATGAAACTCACTTTCTTCCTTCGCTTACCCTCTCACCTTCACTAATTTACTTATCACTCGTTTGAAGTAGCATAATACTTATAACCTCCAAATAATCTCATTCACGAGCTTACGTCGAAACTTTAACGTACGAATATACGGGATGTAACATCTCATTTCTGAGCTTATATCAATTTATTTATGGCGTACTTCCATGTATGAAAACATGGGGTGTAACAATTTCACAAGCTTTTAACCTAAAATCTAGTGTTTTCATGGTGGAAATTTGGGGGTTTGGGTAGAATTAGGGATTTTTGAGAAATTGGGATTTAGACCTCAAATTGGGGTTGGATTCCAAAAAATATTACATACTTGGGCTTGGGGGTGAACGGGTAATCAGGTTTTGGTCCGAATTTCGGGTTTGGACCAAGCGGACCCGGGAGTTGACTTTTGTTGAATTTTGCAATAATGACCTAAATTGAATCTTTTTTAATCATGGGTAATTCTTAAGGCTTATTTTTAATCGTTTTGTTGGTAATTTGCTAGATGTTGTTGGTTTTGAGGCTTGATTGAAAGGCAAAGCTGTGGTTGAGCTTTGAGTGGTTTTTGGAGTGAGGTATGTGGTGTGTCTAACCTTCACTTGAGGGAATTAAGAACCCTCGGACTATGTGTTATGTGAATTTTATGTGAGCGGCGTATATGCGAGGTGACGAGTGCTTATACGTCACCGAATTATCAGTTTTCCCTGATTTTACATTTTTCCTTAATTATTTCCATTCCTGTCTTAACTGTTATATGCTCTGAATGCTTTCCATGCTTAACTGTTACTTGTTAATCAATATCTTCTCTTGTTAATGATGTTAGCTCTTCTATAGTTTTATGATTCTCTTCTATTTGCTTAAATTAACTTAGTTGAACCTTCTAATTGTCAATTACTAGATTGGTCTCGCTGTGTAGTATTACTCGTGTAGATTCCTATATTGTACAAGGTTTCCCTTTATGGTTCAGTTTTGTCTTTATTGATCGTAAAGGTTTTGTTGTTTGAACTGTTGATTTGACTGTGCATTGAGTATTTGGTACTGATATGGTGGGATCGGGCTGCACGCCGCAACGAATGTAAAAAGGGTGGATTGATATGGTGGAATAAGGGTGAATATGTACTATACGATGGGATCGGGTTGCACGTAGCAACAGGTGGAATAAGGGTAGATTGATATGGTGAAATAAGGGTGATTTATGATTTGATATTGATACATGGTGGGATCGGATTGCGCGCCGCAGCATATTTATATATATTATTTATGTTATTGATGCTATTACGGTGAAATAAGGGAGGATTTTGTGTTGTCTGGTGGGATCGGGTTGCGCGCCGCAACAACCTATATGTTCCCTTATCTTGAGCTGTGTTGGTTTCCAGTATTTTCATTTGAACTGTTAAAGATTGGTAATTCTTGACGACACTGGTTTATTCTTGAGGTTGTGGTTATTATTTTCAGTTGACTGTTTAATTCTTTTCAGTATTCCTATTTCTATCATTATTATATACTGCGTACAGGTAGTATAGGTGACCCGCCTTAGCCTCGTCACTACTTCGTCAAGGTTAGGCTCGACACTTACAGAGTACATGGAGTCGGTTGTACTCATACTACACTCTGCACTTCTTGTGCAGATTTTGGAGTCGATCCCAGCGGCGGTTATTAGCGTGCTCGGATCAGACAATTGTGGAGGCTTGTGGTACGGCTGCTCAGCGCTTGCAGCTCCTGGAGTCCCCTTCCCCTTTCTATTTAGTTGTGCATTTTCATTCAGACAACTTTGTATCTATTTCAGAACCTTGTATGTGTTACTCTAGTAGCTCGTACACTCGTGACACCAGGTTCAGGGATTTGTAATAGATGTTTGGCTGGTTTAGCTTTCGCATTTGTACTTTAAATTATTTCAGTTATTTCAGTTCTTTCTTAATGTTATCTTTAAACTGTTAATAAGGATAAATTATTCTAACGTTGGCTTGCCTAACAAGTAAAATGTTAGGCGCCATCATGGTCCTGACAGTAGGAATTCTGGGTCATGACAAATTGGTATCAGAGCACTAGGTTACATATGTCCTATGAGTCACGAGCAAACTAAGTAGAGTCTGGAGGATCGGTACGGAGACGTCTGTACTTATCTTCCAGAGGCTATGGATGTAGGAACAGTTTCACTTCTATTCTTCTCCGTCGTGCAATTTTATTCTATCATTACTGATTGAAACCTTCTATTTTGTTCTCTCGCAGATAGCGAGAACAGACACCGCATCTTCAGCTGGACAGCAGCCGGAGCCCCCAGCGGCAGCTCCTATGAGGGGTAGAGGCTGAGGCAAAGGCAAAGCTCAGCCTAGAGCTCGAGCAGCAGCACTAGTAGCGGAGCCTTAGGTGGAGTTTGACGGGGAGGTTCTAGACCAGGTTGTGCCTGTCGGACCAGCTCAGGTCCCCGAGGGGTTCATCGCCACCATAATGCTTCAGGATGCTTGGTTCGTTTGGTGGGCCTTATAGAGAGTGTGGGTCAGGACGGTACATTTCTTGTGGCACCAGCCGTCTCTCAGGCTGGGGGAGGAGCACATACTCCCGCTACTCACACTTCGGAGCAGATGGATCCCCAGTTTCAGACTCTAGCAACCCAGCCAGTTGGGGTAGTTCAGCCGGTTGTTGCGGCACAGGCCGGTGATGGACCAGCTATGTCTTCTGAGGCATTATCGAGATTGGACAGGTTTACTAAGCTCTTTCTAGTTCACTTCAGTGGTGCATCTCTAGAGGATCCACAGGAATATCTTTGCAGCTGTCATGAGGTACTACGGAACATGTGTATAGTGGAGACCAATTAGGTCGATTTTGCTGCATTTCAGATGTCGGGTTCTGCCAAGAAATGGTGGAGGGATTATGTGTTGACCAGACCAGCTGGTTCGTCTGCTCTTACATGGGATAAGTTCTCTAAGCTATTTCTTGAGAAGTTCCTTCCTATCACTCAGAGAGAGCTACCGCAGGCAATTCGAGCGCCTCCAGCCGGGCAGTATGACCGTCACCCAGTACGAGACCCGCTTTATGGATTTAGCCTGTGATGCTATTCTTCTGCTTTCTACCAAGAGGGAGAGTGTGAGGAGGTTTATTGAGGGACTCGCTCATCCTATCAAGTTATAGATGGCCAAGGAGATCGGGAGTGAGATCTCTTTTTAGACGACTGCTAATGTCGCCAGGCGTATCGAGGATGTTCTTTCATAGGAGAGAGGACAGGGGTCTGATGAGAGGCCGCATCATTCCGGTGGTTTTAGCGGTGCCTCATCTATAGGAAGGGATACTTTTGGTAGGGGTCATCCTCCCAGGCTATATCAGTTAGCTCTTCAGGCATCCCACAATGCTTCAAGGAGTCGTGGTCCTTATGTGCCTCATTCTGGGCAGCCAGCCTACAGTGCACCGCCAGCTCCTATCAGTACACCTCCTTTACAGAGTAATTACCATGGTCATCTGGCCCTTTCGGGTCAGTCTCAGTTTCAGCAACCACATCACCAGGATATATTTTTTGAGTGTGGTGGTTTTGGGCATATCAGGAGGACCTGTCCGAGATTATTGGGTGGTACACCAGAGCAGAGTTCTCGTGCCATGATTCCGGCACCGGTTGCATCACCTCCCGCTCAGCCAGCTAGAGGTAGGGGTCAGGGAGCCAGAGGCAGAGGTTAGACCGCTAGAGGTGGAGGTCAGGCTATTAGAGAAGAGGTCTGGTCGCTAGAGGTGGAGGCCAGCCAGCAGGATGTCATCCTAGAGATATAGTTCAGAGTGGTAGGGCCCAGCCTCGATGCTATGCCTTTCCAGCCAGGCCTGAGGCTGAGTCATATGACGCAATTATCACAGGTAGGGTTTCAGTTGCATTAGAGATGCCTCAGTTCTATTTGATCCGAGGTTCTACTTATTCATATGTGCCGTCCCATTTTGCTTTATATTTGGTTATGCCTCGCAATTTTTTGAGTGCTCCTGTGTATGTGTCCACACCTGTGGGAGATGCTATTGTGGTAGATCGTGTTTATCGCCCTTAGGTGCGCCGGTGTTGTTTGTGAAGAAGAAGGATGGATCGATGAGGATATGCATAGATTATTGGTAGTTGAATGAGGTCACCATCAAGAACAAGTATCCATTCCCGAGGATTGATGACTTAGTTGATCGGCTCTGGGGTGCCAAAGTGTTTTCGAAGATTGATTTGAGGTCTGGCTACCATCAGTTGAGGATTAGGGCACCCAATGTCCCTAAGACAGCTTTTCAGACTTGGTATGGGCATTATGAGTTTCTAGTGATGTCATTTGGGCTGACAAACGCCACAACAACATTTATGGATTTGATGAACCGGGTGTTCAAGCCCTATCTGGATTCCTTTGTGATTGTGTTTATTCATGATATTTTGATCTACTCTCGCAGTCCATAGGAGCATGAGCAACATCATCGGATCGTTCTTCAGACTCTGAGAGACAGTAGTTGTATGCTAAGTTTTCAAAATGCAAGTTTTGGTTGAGCTTAGTTGCTTTCTTGGGGCACGTTGTGTCGGCAGAGGGTATTCAGGTGGATCCTAAGAAGATTGAGGTAGTTCAGAACGAGCCTAGACCTACTTCAGCCATAGAGATCCAGAGTTTCTTGGGATTGGCAGGTTATTACTGTCGGTTTGTGGAGGGGTTTTCATCTATAACAACCCCGTTAGATGGTCCGACGAGTGTGAGGCAAGCTTTCATTAGCTCAAGACTGCTTTAACTACGACGCCGGTGTTGGTGTTGCCCACAGGTTCAGGATCTTATACGGTATATTGTGATGCATCTCGTATTGGACTTGGTGCGGTGTTGATGCAGGGTGGCAAGGTGATTGCATACGCGTCGCGGCAACTGAAGGTTCACGAGAAGAATTACCCTGTTCATGACTTAGAGTTGGCATCCATTGTTCATGCGCTGAAGTTTTGGAGGCACTATCTTTATGGCGTGTCATGTGAGGTATTCACGAATCATCAGAGTTTGCAGTATTTGTTCAAGAAATAGGAGCTCAATTTGGGGCAGAGGAGGTGGCTGGAGCTATTGAAAGACTATGATATCACCATCTTGTATCATCCCGGCAAGGCCAATATGGTGGCTGATGCTTTGAGTGGAACGTCAGTGAGTATGGGCAGCCTTGCGTTCATTTCGGTCGGTGAGAGACTGCTTGCATTAGATGTTCAGGCCTTGGCCAATCAGTTCGTGAGGTTGGACGTTTCTAAGCCCAGTCGTGTTCTAGCTTGTACCGTCACTCGATCATCATTGTTTGAGCGCATCAGGGAGCGGCAGTATGATGACCCTCATTTGCTCGTCCTTAGGGACACAGTGTGGCACAGAGATGCCAAGCAGGTTACGGTCAGAGACGGTGGAGTTTTGAGGATGCAGGTTCGTGTTTGTGTAATGTGGATGGACTTCGTGAGTTGATTCTAGAGGAGGCCCACAGTTCCCTGTACTCTATTCATCTAGGCGCCACCAAAATGTATCAGGACTTGGGGCAGCATTATTGGTGGAGGAGGATGAATAAGGACAAAGTTTCATATGTAGCTCGGTGTCTAAATTGTCAGTAGGTAAAGTACGAGCATCAGAGACCTGATGGTTTGTATTAGAAAATAGAGATTCCTGAGTGGAAGTGGGAGCGTATCACTATGGATTTTGTTGTTGGACTCCCACAGACTCAGAGGACGCTCGATGCAGTTTGAGTTGTTGAGGATAGGCTGACCAAGTCAGTGCATTTCATTCTTGTGGCAGTTACCTATTCTTCAGAGCAGTTGGCAGAGATTTATGTCCACGAGATTGTTCGTCTTCATGGTGTGCCTGTGTCTATCATTCCTGATCAAGGTACACAGCTCACCTTGCACTTTTGGAGGTCAGTACAACTTAAGTTGGGCACGTAGATTGAGTTGAGCACAACATTTCATCCTCATACAGACGGACAGTCCGAGCGCACTATTCAGATATTGGAGGATATGCTACGCGCTTGTGTTATAGACTTCGGAGGCTCGTGAGATCAGTTCTTTCCACTTCCGGAGTTTGCCTACAACAACAACTACCAGTTGAGCATTCATATGGCTCCCTACGAGGCATTATACGGTAGGTGGTGTATCACCAATCGCGGAGTAGATATCCACACCTTCACCGGCCCAGGTACTTTCTATGTCCGTTCGAGGACGAACGGTTGTTTTAGAGGTGGAGAATGTGATGACCCGGTAGGTCATCTTATGTTTTAGACCAAATTCTATGTTCCAAAGCCTTACATATCTCATTTTAGCCTTCTCTGATTTACGTGCGGGGTCCGTGTGTTTTCCGGAAGGCTTATATGTTAAAAATTGATAAAAATAAGAACTTTTGCCTTAAAAATTCATTTGACTTGACTTTTGTCAACGTTTTGAGTAAATAGACCCGGATCCGTGTTTTAACGGTCTTGGTAGATCCGTATCGTAATTTCAGACCTGGACGTATGCCCGGAATCGAATTCCGAGATCCCTAGCTCGAGATATGAATTTTTGTTGAAAGTTGAAAATTAGAAAGTTAATGATTTTTAAGAATTGACTGATGTTTGGCCTTGTTGATACTGGGTTCGTATTTTGGTTCCACAACCCGATACAGGTCCATTATTTTATTTATGACTTGTGTGTGAAATTTGATGAGAAACAGAGTTAGTGTGACCTGATTCAGACGTTCGGTTGAGAAAATAGAAGTTTTAAAGTTTTCTTTAAAATTTCATTTGATTTGGTTTCCAATTCGTAGTTCTAGGTGTTATTTTGGTGATTTGATCGCGTTAGCAATTCGTATGATGTTTTAGGACTTGTGTGCATGTTTGGTTTGGAGCCCCGAGGGCTTGGGTGAGTTTCGAATAGGCTACAGAGTGTTTTGAACTTAGAAAAACATAGAAGTTGCTGCAACTGATCTGCAGACTTCGCATTTGCAAGGTCTGGATCGCAAATGCGAGCCTCGCATTTGCAAAGAGGCCATCGCATTCGGGAGCATTGGGCTGGGGGGAGGACCTTCGCATTTCAAAGTTTTGACCGCATTTGCGATTCTGTCCGCATTTGCGAACACTGGTTCGCATTTGCGAATGCAGCAGGCATAGTCATTCTTCGCATTTGCGAACCCCAAGTCGCAAATGCGGTACCTGTAACTGATCAAATAGTTAGAAAAACGGGATTTTCACTCATTCTTCAAATTTTCAAAACAAGAAAACCCTAGGGGCGATTTTTCCAAGACCCTTTCTTTCCCAAATCATTGGTAGGTGAATTCTAACCCATTCTTTTGATCTTTCATTATATTTCACAAGCTTTTAACCTAATATCTGTTTTCATGGTGGAAATTTGGGGGTTTGGATAGAATTAGGGATTTTTGAGAATTTGTGATTTAGACCTCAAATTAGGGTCGTATTCCAAAATAAATTATATACCCGGGCTCAGGGGTGAATGAGTAATCGGGTTTTGGTTAACCCATTCTTTCAATCTTTCATTATATTTCACAAGCTTTTAACCTAAAATCTAGTATTTTCGTGGTGGAAATTTGGGGTTTGGGTAGAATTAGGCATTTTTGATAAACTGGGATTTGGACCTCAAATTAGGGTCGGGTTCCAAAACAAATTATATATCCGAGCTCGGGAGTGAATGGGTAATCGGGTTTTGGTCCAAATTTCGGGTTTAGACCAAGTGGGCCCGGGTATTGACTTTTGTTAACTTTTTCAATAATGACCCAAATTGAATCTTTTGTAATCATGAGTGATTCCTAAGGCTTATTTTGAATCGTTTGGCTGGTAATTTGCTAGATATTGTTGGTTTAGAGGCTTGTTTGAAAGGCAAAGTTGTGGTTGAGTTTTGAGTGGTCTTTGGAACGAGGTAAGTGTTGTGTCTAACCTTCACTTGAGGGAATTAAGAACCCTCGAACTATATGTTATGTGAATTTCATGTGAGCGGATAATATGCGAGGTGACGAGTGCTTATACGCCACCAAATTATCTGTTTTCCCAGATTTTCTGCTTTTCCTTAATTATTTTCTTTTTCTATCTTAACTGTTATATGCTCTAAATGCTTTCCATGTTTAACTGCTACTTGTTAATCAATATCTTCTCCTATTAATGATGTTAACTCTTCCATAGTTTCATGATTCTCTGCTATTTGCTTAAATTGACTTACTTGCACCTTCTAATTGTCAATTACTCGAATGGTCTCGCTGTGTGGTATTATTCGTGTAGATTCCTATATTGTACAAGGTTTCCCATTTTGGTTCAGCTTGGTATTTATTGATCGTAAAGGTTTTGTGGTTTGAACCGTTGATTTGACTGTGCATTGAGTATTTGGTACTGATATGTTGGGATCGGGCTGCATGCCACAACGAGTATAAAAAGGTTGGATTGATATGGTGGAATAAGGGTGAATATGTATTATACGGTGGGATCGGGTTGCACGCCGCAACAGGTGGAATAAGGGTGGATTGATATGGTGAAATAAGGGTGATTTATGAAACTGATATTGATACATGGTGGGATCGGGTTGCGCGCCGCAACATATTTATATATATATATATATATATATATATATATATATATATATATATATTATATCTGTTATTGATGCTATGATGGTGAAATAAGGGAGGATTTTGTGTTGCTGGTGGGATCGGGTTGCGCGCCACAATAGCCTATATGTTCCCTTTTCTTGAGCTGTGTTGGTTTCCAGTATTTTTATTTGAACAGTTAAAGATTGGTAATTTTGGAAGACACTGGTTTATTCTTCAGGCTGTGGTTATTATTTTCAGTTGACTGTTTTATTCTGTTCAATATTCCTATTTCTATCAATATTATATACCGCGTACATGTTGTAGTGTAGGCGACCCGCCTTAGCCTCGTCACTACTTCATCGAGGTTAGGCTCGGCACTTACAGAGTACCTGGGGTCGGTTGTACTCATACTACACTCTGCACTTCTTGTGTAAATTTTGGAATTGGTCCCAACGACGGTTATTAGTGTGCTCGGATCGGACAGCTGCGAGGACTTGAGGTACGGCTACTCAGCGCCCGCAGCTCCTGGAGTCCCCGACCTCTTTTTATTTAGCTGTGCATTTTCATTCAGACAGCTTTGTATCTATTTCAGACCCTTGTATGTATTACTCTAGTAGCTCGTGCACTTGTGACACCAGGTTTAGGGATTTTTTTTTTTTAATCTTGGAATTCTCATTTTGTTTAAAGTGTTTTATTCAACTCAGCTTCCTTAATTGCATCAATTGTTGCTCATAAACCACAACTAGTTGTCTCACATAAAGACAGATTCAACAAGTGCTTCTTTCTCCCTTTTATAATTTGAGGGGAAAAAAATGAAACAGGAAGCTAGCTAGTTAGCTGGAAGATCATAACGAGGGCAAGAATGAGCAATCTTTAACCAGGTTCTTATGCAATCTGGATGAAACATATGTTAGCAAGGCATGCACAGCAACTCTCTCCCATGTCGAAATTTTTCAAAACAGATGACGCAGTCATCATTCGAAATATTATCACCAACTTCCATCCTCTTCAGAAAATGCAACACGGATGACGATTACTTATAATTATCTTTCAGATGACTTGGCAATGTATGAAATAATTTATTATAAAATCAGGGGTGAAGATAAAAGGTTACATACAAGTTCATCCGAACCCAATAACATTAGTCAAAATTCTATATCTGCATTAAGAAATCCACTAAATATGTACAAAAATTAAATTGAAGTTCCAGTTATTAACACATGATGTCGTTATCCTAGAATTTAAAACCCATAAATTCAAATCCTGGTTTCACCTCTTCATACATTTTCGCTTTGTATGATTAAAATTTTACCTGATAATGCAAGATCATTTACATTTAGGCCTTTCTTTGCAAAGAGCTGCTGAAGGGTTGCAAAATCTGAGAATAATGAAGGTAAGTTTCCGTTCACTTCACTACCAAGGGAAACATTCCCATCTTTTCTTCCTGTTTAACCAAAAATTAGATTTTAGGTCAAAGCTTGAATTTAGAAGAACTCGGGTTACTGATAATCGGAAAAAAGTATATAAAGAAAGAGATTTGTGAATAATATAATCAGAAAGCAAGTAAATCAAAGTATATTCCAGTAGTGTTTTTCTCGTGTCCTACAGTTGTTTGTGACTTTCCCTTTTATAGCCGTTTTGGGAATACAGACTTTACTTTTGTCATAATAAGACAATTATAGGTAATTAATGACCTTAAATGTTACGTTATGCAATCATATACATTAAATACATATTCTCTAACGTTTCTAACATTTAATACTCATTAAATGTTGTATCTGGGATCTTTTTTGCTGTCAGATTCATTCCTTTGACTCTTCTCGATCTTTGACCTTTTAATGTCTTGAATAGGTACCAGCGTTGAATTACTTGTATGAATGCTCGTGCCTTCTTTATATAACTTACTCGTATCTGTTATTGCTCGTATCTGTTAACCAACCTTAATTCTTTGACTGTTTGACCAGTCTACGTGTCATGACACGTCACCATATGTATAAATACAATTTTTTCCAATACAGATAGTCCCCCACTTCCCATTTATTCATCAGTTTGAATATTTGGGAAGTGGAATTCATTAAAGGAGAATTTTCGTCACCATTAATGCTCTGACAGAGTTGACGCTTCAATTATCACTTCCATTTAATGCTTCAGACACGTGTCATCTTCTTATTGGCCGTACTATTTTGCAGCACTTTTTTAGGCTTTCTTTTCGGCTTCACTTTTTACGAAGTATCAGTTATCATCATTATGGTTCTTCCATCATCGTACTTTTCCTCTTTGCCAGTTATCCATTAGTATAAATATAATTTCTCTTCTCGTCTTGTTTCACATAAAGCGTATCAAACATTCTAATATTTCGAAATCTCCTTATTATTTTCTGCTCCACTTCAACCTTCTCTGTCATGGCTTCATCAAATCATAACCCTAAGAGAACCCCCATTCTGGATAGCTTCCCCAATGCTCCGATTAGACACAGAAGAGGGGGTAGACTCCGTAGCCTTGGATCTGTTCGTGGTAGTACGTCAACTCCTTCTTCTAGCTCTGGTCCCTCTTCTGGGACTAGGGGTTCACACTCTCAGAGGAGTTCTTCTCGTAATAAAGAATCTTCTAAGCCACTTTGTGAACCTTTGGTTGAGGAAATAATCCCCTCTGAAATTTCCTTTCATCATGATAGAGAGTCTCTTAGAACTCAAGTTGCTTCTTTAGATCGTGTTGATCCCTTTCCTACTCAAATCACAGAAGTTTTAGCTCCCATAGTTCGTAAGGACTGTCATTGGAGTGACGATTTCCCAATTATCATACCCAACTCAAATCAAAGGATCACATCTTACTTAATAGGATTCTCCTTTGTTTACACATACCCCTTTACCCTAGGGTTTAAATCGGCCATTGACCTGGTTATTCTAGATTTTTGTCATTTTTTCGACGTATGTTTGGGTCAAATTGGTCCGATTGTGTGGAGAGCTGTCGCCTGTTTGAGGCACCTTGCTAATATGGCAGACGTTGAATTCACTTTACCCCACCTAATTCATCTTTACTCCCCTAGGCTTTTTCGAATCGGCGTGTTTGGTTTAGCAACCAGGAGTAAGAGGGTCTTAGTGAGTCCCGAGGATGATAAAGACCGTGGCTGGTATGCCCGGTTTGTTGCTTCTCCCACTGCTGGCTTAGTGGGTGAAAAGAACATTCGCTTCCCTGAGAAGTGGAATTTTGCACGTAAGTGTTAAATTCATCTTGTGCCTTTTTAATTCCTAGGCTTGCTTATTTTTCTTAATCTTGCTTCTTTTTCTTTTCAGTAACCATGGGTGTTGTGGAATCTGTGCCCAACTTCCGTGGTTGGGTAGAAAAGTTACTGAAGATTGCCCCAATGGAGGGTAGATCATGGAAAACTCTTTCGAACCGTTATGGTTGGAAAGTAAAAACTCATGGTAAGGATTTCTATTTTTACCTTATCTATTTAAGTATTTTTGTTATTCTACCTTTCAACCTTCTTTCTATCAGGTTTTGCCATTCGAGGAGTTACTCCAGAGGCCATCTTGGCGTCCCGTGACTCCTTAAGTGCTCGCACCTCTTTAGATCAAGACATATTCTTGGGATCTTCAGTTCAAGATATATTCTTGGGATCTGTAAAGAGAAAATCTACTGAAGAAGATGATTCTGAAGAAGAAGACGAGGGTTCTCTGGTGTCAAGACCAAGAGTCAGGAGACGTATCGTCTCTGAAAATGAGGCTGATGTCTCCCCTCGCCTATCTCTTTCCGAACCTATTATTACTCCGGTGATCATCCCTGATGATGATGTTTCTCCTCCTCCTGACACTCATGAATCTATAAATCAACTTTTTATCTGTGGTTTCGATAGTGGGTCTTTAGGACCAGTTCTAAATGAACTTCCTTTCTCTTTTTTTACCTCTTCCGTTCCTGTGATTGCTTCTTTACCTTCATCAACTACTACTTCCGTACCTTCCTCCATTATTTTTACTCCTTCCACTGCTCCTCCTTCAGTAACTCCTCCCCCCATTATCCACCGTACAAAAGTGGGCTCTTCAAGTAGGGGTTCTGCTATGAGGAGCGTGATCATTGAGGTTCCTTCCAACAACAGTCTTTTAAGAAAGTTCGGGCAAGCTGATACTTGGCTCGAGCCTCTGATTGGCCCCATTGAGAAGGCTAAACTTGAAAGCCAGAAGTAATATAACCCTCATGAATGATATAGTTCATGCGACTTTGAAGGTATTTTCTGGTCTTTTATTTTATTAAGACTTTTGACTTCGGGAGTCCTAACCTTGCCTCCCCCTTTTTTGTTTGTGTAGGCCAATCTTATCGGTACTGAACTAATGACCCGAATCTCTCTTTTGGAAAAACTGGCTTGTGACTTGGAAAAGACTGCTCATGATGCAGAAGAAGCTGCCCGTGGTTCTCAATTGGAGGCAAACAACTGGAAGGGCCAGTTTGAAAGTGTACAAATCGATATGGAGAACTTGGAAGAGAGGAAAAATACCTTGGAGAAACAAGTTCAAACACTAACCTCCGAGCTGGCGATGATTAAAGCTACTTCAAGCCAAACTGAGAAGGAAAAAAAGCGCCTTGAATCTTCCTTTTCGGAACAGCTGTCCAAGGTCAACGAGGAAAATAGGGCTCTAAAGACTTTGCTAGCTCAGAAAGAAATGCATGCGGGGGAGCTAGCACAAAACCTTTCACGGGTTCAAGAAGAACTACGAGTTTCTGTAGACAAGGTTCATGCTCTAGAGAATTCTCATACCACCCTTCAATCATCTTATAGTTTTGTCTTAGCTAAAAACGAAGAACTTAAGAATGAAGTTGCTGCTTGGGAGAGAGATTATGAACTTCTTGAAGAGTCAACTAATGTTGAGGTGAGCTGGACCTTTTTAAAGTCCCGTCGTGACACCTTGGTAGAAATGGGCCAAGAAAATTTCAACCTGGAGTCTGAATTAGCCAAGGTGAACGAGGCTATTGAACGAGCACAACAACCACAAGATTTTTCATCTCCCGAGGCTGGAGCTCCTGTGACTGAAACTCCTTTGGCTGAGACTCCCGCAATTGAAGTCCCCGTGACTGTTGAAATTGCCACGAGTGTCACACCTTCCTCAAGTTCATCCGTGCCTCTTGCTGCTAGTCAAGTTGAAACTTCATCTATTGATACTCCAATGGTTGAAAATCATCCTGCTTCTGTTGGCAATGCTGTTCTAGTTGAGTCCGCTGATGATCCTTCTTCAGTCCTTTCCTCTTAGAGACAAATAAATTTACATCTGTTTTTAAATTCCCTTTTTGCAGGTATCTATTTGGAAAAGTGTGTTTAAAGCTCTTGGACTCATTTGAAAGTTTTTGTAATCAAACCCTTGGCTATCACTTGAGGGTTGATTTTTAGAAGTACAAGTCTCCAAGTCTTGTTATGGGGCATTTTGTATAAACAATTCGATGACTAAGTTTATACTTTAGTCTTTAGTTTTTAAATATTAAGAAACTTTTATTTCCGTCTGTTCTATCCTTGCCTTTTTGATTTTCAAGATCTTAAAGGATAGTCTGCATTTTTGTTCTTTGAAAAATGCTTCTGTTAACCCCATGACTAAATAACATGAGTTTTATAAAAGAGGGCCCTTTTATATTTTGACACTTAATGAAGAAGACATGTCAACTTCATAATGGTGTTATCATACGATAAAAGAAATAGGAACACACATGTTTTTTGCAATAACTTTGACAAGTTTTTATTTCTGAACTTTGACAAGTTTTGAGTAATACTTTACATGTATTTGAATTACATCTTTAACTTTCTCGCAACTGTTTTCCTTGTAACAGATTTATACAAAAGAAGAACAATAGATACTGGGTTTTTCCTTATAACCCGTTTTAGTACATAGTCCTTTTAGCTCCAGAACATTAGGAAGAGTTTGAGAGATGACTCCATTGTTCTTATGGGAAAGAATACTATGATGAGTGCCATTGTTCTCATGGGAAAGAATACTATGATGAGTGCCATTGTTCTCATGGGAAAGAATACTATGATGAATGCCATGACTCGTAACTTTCACTCCGTACTTGATTCTTCTAGGCTTGATTTTCTAAATCTTCTTTGCCTTTTTGATACACGCGACTGTATATACTATATAGTCCCCCAAGTGTTTGAGTGTTGAAGTATGAAGCCTCAAGCACTTAGTAGTTTCCTTCACCTGGTCCTTTCCCTGAAAAGGAAATACATACGGGACTCGGGGGTGCGATTATAGATGAAGACTGCTTAACCCGTGTATACTTCTATCAGAATAATTGTAACCCTGGGCTAGGAATTTTAGTTTATTCAATTTTGCCTTACAGGTCGTGACTCATCATTTAGTACGAGTTAGCGTTTTGCCTATCATCTAAAATCGTTAGTAAAATTTTAACAATTCAAAAAAAAAAATATAATTTAACATGGTGATACCTGACCGTGGGTTTTTCCTTTAGAAGTAGTATCTCTTCAAATGAACTGCATTCCAATGTGAAGGAAGCACCTTCCCGTTCATTGTTTCCAACTCGTATGCTCCTTTTCCTGCAATATTTCGAACTCTGTAGGGTCCTTCCCAGGTTGGACTTAGTTTACCCGCGTTGGCTGCCTTTGTAGATTGAAAAACCTTTTTAAGCACGAAGTCCCCAATTTTGAAGTACCTCAGCCGTGCTTTCCTGTTGTAATATCGTTCGATCACTTGTTTTTATGCCGCCATTCTTATTAATGCAACTTCTCTCTTGCCTTCCAGTAAATCTAAATTGACCCGCATCTCTTCATCATTAGCCTCTTGTGTTGCTTGTGAGAATCTTGTACTTGGTTCTCCTATTTCAACTGGGATTAATGCTTCAGCTCCATAAACTAAAGAGAAAGGAGTTTCACCTGTGCTCGTCTTTGTTGTCGTGCGATATGCCCATAACACTCCGGGTAACACTTCAGGCCAATTACCTTTTGACTCCTCTCAACGTTTCTTCAAATTGTTGATTATGACTTTGTTCGTTGATTCTACTTGCCCGTTGCCTACTGGGTGATAAGGTGTAGATGTGATCCTTTTAATTTGCCAGCTCTCAAAAAACTCTGTGACTTGAGCTCCGATAAATTGAGGGCCATTGTCGCATACAATCTCCTTTGGTACACCAAATCGGTAGATGATATTACGCCAAATGAAGTCCTTGACCTCCTTTTCTCGTACCTGTTTAAATGCTCCTGCCTCTACCCATTTAGTGAAATAATTAGTAAGTACGAGCAAAAATTTTACCTGTCCTTTTGCTTGTGGTAATGGACCCACGATATCCATTCCCCACTTCATGAATGGCCATGGTGCTATGACCGGATGTAACAATTCCGCAGGTCTATGCATGTTGTTACCGTACCTTTGACATTTATCATATTTAGCTACGAAACTTTCCGCTTCTTCTTCCATTTTAGGCCAGTAGTATCCTGCTCTAATCAAGGTTCTCACCAGTGATCTTCCTCCTGCATGATTCCCGCAATGCCCCTCATGTATTTCCCTCATTACATAACTCCGTTTAAGAAGGTCCGAGGCATCTTGCTAATGGACCACCGAACATCTTACGATAAAGATTCCCTTATTTTAAACAGTAACGAGCAGCCTTTTTTCGAAGTGCATGCGCTTGCTTCTTGTCGTCAGGGACGGTACCATACTGTAAAAAAGCAACAATTTTGTTTCTCCAATCCCAAGTTAAATTATTAAAATTTACCTCATTCTTATCAGGTTCGAGAATTGAATGAAATAAATGTATAACTGAAGCATTTGCATCATTTGCCACATCGGCTGCGGATGCGAGATTAGCTAAGGCATCTGCTTCAATATTTTTATCCCTTGATATTTGTACGACCTTCCAAGTTTGGAATTGCTTTATCAGTTCCCGTACCTTTTCCAAGTATTGTTGCATCCTTGCTTCCCTAGCTGTGTAAGTCCCCAGCATTTGATTAACCACGAGTTGCGAGTCACTTTTGATCACTACTTGATTTATACCAAGTTCTCGTGCCAATTCTAGACCTGCAATCACAACTTCATACTCCGCTTCATTGTTAGTTACGAAATGACATTTAATAGCTTGCCTAATAGTTTCACCCGTAGGTGGTACTAAAACAATTCCTAATCCTGCACCTTTTACGTTAGATGAGCCATCAGTAAATAAGGTCCATGTTCCTGGGTTAGCCCCATTAAGTATTTGTACTTCTTTTTCTGCTTCTAATTTCATCCCTTGGCTAAAATCAGCCACGAAATCAGCTAATATCTGGGATTTTATTGCTGTTCTAGGTAGGTACGTGATTTCATATTTGCTAAGCTCTATGGCCCATTTAGCTAACCTCCCTGACAATTCATGTTTATGCAATCCATTACGTAGGGGGCATGCAATCACTACAACAATGGGATGGCATTGAAAATATGGTCTTAACTTCCTAGATGCCATGATTAGAGCAAGTGCTAATTTTTCCAATTGTGGATACCGTGTCTCTGCATCTAACAAAGATTTACTAACATATATAGATAGGAGATTGTTTACCCTTCTCTTCTCGAACCAAAACCGCGCTTACCGCAACTTCTGAAACAGCAAGGTAGATAAAAAGTTTCTCCCCAGCCTTTGATTTTGCCAGCAAAGGCGGATTTGACAAGTATGTTTTCAAATCCCTAAGTGCTTGTTGACATTCCTCATCCCATTCAAAATGATCCTGCTTCTTAAGAGCCGAGAAGAATTTGAAACATTTTTCCGATGATTTAGAAACGAACCTTCCCAAAGCTGCGATTCTCCCTGTTAGTCTTTGAACCTCTTTTTTGTCTGAAAGTATATCAGGGATTTCTTCAATGGCTTTAATCTGTGCAGGATTCACTTCAATACCACGGTTAGAAACAAGAAAACCTAAAAACTTACCTGATGCTACACTAATGCACATTTTTCTGGATTTAACTTCATATTATATTTTCGTAAAATCTTAAACGTGTCAGACATATGTGATATATGATCTTCCGAATGTTGAGTCTTAACTAGCATATCATCTATATATACCTCTATGGTTTTACCTAGATGTTCTTGAAACATCTGGGTAACTAACCTTTGATACGTTGCACCTGCGTTCTTAAGACCAAAGGGCATTACCTTATAACAGTAAGTCCCCCTGTCTGTTATAAAAGAGGGTTTTTTCTTCATCTCCTGGATCCATCTTGATTTGATTATAGCTTGAATATGCATCTAAAAAACTTAATAGCTCATGCCCTGCAGTAGCATCAATTAATTGATCTATGTGTGGTAAAGGAAAAGAATCTTTTGGACAGGCTTTATTAAGGTCTGTGTAATCTACACAGACTCGCCACTTACCGTTCTTCTTTGGAACCACAACAGTATTAGCTAACCAGTCAGGATATTTTACCTCACGAATTGAACCAATTTTTAACAATTTTTGAACTTCTTCTTGAATCACCTTGTTCTTGAAAGTTCCTTGCTTTCTTTTCTTTTACTTGATGGGAGGATATGATGGATCTTCATTCAATTTATGGGTCATGACTTCCGGTGGTATCCCTGTAATGTCAGAATGGGACCAAGCAAATCAATCTGCATTAGCCTTTAAAAATTCAATTAATTTACGTTTTACCTCTGGGCTAAGATTTGCTCCTATGTACACTTTTCTCTCGGGCCAATGTATAAATAACACCACAACCTCTAGCTCTTATGTCGTTGTTTTGATGTTCTCGTTCTCCTCCAGTTCTTGAATGGTATCAGGTCTCGAATCCATATCCGTTTGCTTTTGTTCAGGTGAGGTTGACACCGTGTTACCCTCGCCTGAATTCTGTAATTGCTATTTGTCTTCACCTTTATCAGTTGAATCTGCAACGGAATTGATGCTTCTAGATGTTTGTTGATCGCCTCTGATTTGACGTATTCCCCATGGAGATGGAAATTTAATAACTTGATGTAAGGTTGAAGGAACAGCCTCCATGTCATGAATCCATGGCCTCCCAAAATCATATTGTAAGCCATTTCCATATCTACGACTTGAAATTTGGTATCTTTAATGACGCCTTCTGCGAATGTAGCAAGTATTGCTTCTCTTTTCGTTACAACACTAGAGTTGTCAAATTCCGACAAAGTATGTGCTTTTGGAATCAATATATCCTCCGCTTGCATCTCGCGCAATACTCGTATTAAAATAATATTTACAGAACTACCTGGATCAACCAAAACTCGTTTCACGTTAGTGTCATGTACAAGTAAAGATATTACCAGTGCGTCGTTATGCGGAGTTAAGAGTCCCTCGGCGTCTGCATCGTTGAATATAATATTCTCCTCTTCCAGTACATGTCGAGGCCGCTTCCCGTGGGTAAATGTTACTTTTGAAACCTTTTTATATGATACATCGTTGATCTCTTCACCCCCTCTTATAACGTTGACAGTTCTCTTGGGTGAAGGTGATTTTGGAGGCTCCTGCCTGTTCTTCATGTATGCTTGTTTACCTTTTTCACTGAATAACTTAGTGAGATACCCCTGTTTTAGCAAATGATCAACTTCACCTTGCAGAAACCTGCAATCTGCTGTTTTATGCCCGTGATCGTTATGAAATTCGCACCAATGATCAGGGTTTCGTCTGTTTGGACTCGATCGCATTTCCTTTGGCCACCGTACCTTATCTCCCATGCCTCTTAAAACATCTACGAGTTCAGAGGTGCTTGCGTTGAAGTTATAACCACCGAACCTTGCCTTTAAACTCCCATCATCGTCTCGTGACCCGCGTGTGTTTCGATCATTCCCGAACCTTGATGAGGAGCCTGATTCCCTATTCCTAGGTTTGTGATCATACCTTTGATTATCTTGTCTTGACTGTGAGTCCTTTCCCGCAGGTCCCATGTAAGGCTCGTACCTGTTTTTCCCGGATCTCTTGTCACTTTCCGCACGCCTTGAGCTTACCTTTTCTTCTGTTTTTATGTCGTAAAATAATGTCTTCTTCAATCCTCATTTTTGTACTGTATCTGTTGTAGACGTCATTCCACGTTGTTGCTGGGAATTCTCGAAGGCTTTCTTTGAGTCGCCTCGTGGCTTCTGAACTCTTCTCATTCAAATTACTAGCGAAGGCCATGGCTGCCAAATTGTCAGGTACTTGTGGCAGCGTCATTCTTTCCCGTTGAAACCTATCTACGAACTCTCTAAGCAACTCTGAATTTCCTTGCTTGATTTTGAAGATGTCTTCCATTCTTTTTTCAACTTTTTGAGCTCCCGAGTGTGCTTTAATAAATAAATCTGCAAGCTCAGCAAACGAATTTATAAAATTTTCAGGTAAAAGAGAATACCATGTTAAGGCCCCTTTAGTGAGTGTTTCACCGAATTTCTTGACCAATACTGATTCAATCTCTTGATTAGTCAAATCATTGCCCTTGACACCTGTTGTGAATGCAGTAACGTGATCTCGTGGATCTGATGTTCCATCGTACTTTGGAATATCAGGCATCTTAAACTTCTTTGGAATTGGGAGGGGGCAAACACTTGGCTTCCATGGTTGTTGGGAATATTTATCTATATCTACTCCCTTGATCACGGGCGGTACTCCGGGTATTTGTTCTTTGCGTTCATTTTGCTCCTTAAGCTGTTTCTGCAAGGTTAGTACTAGATTTTGTAAATCAGAATTAACTGGATTACCTGGGTCTCCCTCTTGTGTTTCACTAGGGGTTCCACCGCTGCCTAAATTAACTAATCCTGAACGAGGATTCTCCAAAGTATTGTTCTTTGGAGTAGATGTGGGTGGAGCAGCAGGTAATTGGCTAACAAAAGCCTGAAGAGCTTTATTGACTTGAAAGGCAATAAGTTTTTGCAGAGCCTCATTCATGGTTTCAACATTTTCGAATTGAGCATGTCCATCTGTGTGAGATCCATCAGGAGTGCCTTCACGAGACCGTCGTGGGGAGCCTCGTGGAGAGCCTTGTGTAGAGCCTCGTGGAGAGTCTCCCTGAAGTTGCTGGATTGTTTGAATTTCAGGGTTTCCTTGAGTGTTGTCATTGTTGTTCGACATGATTGATGCAATCAAGAAAATCAGGTTAAGATATAATTGATTATCAGATTCCCGGTAACGGAACCAATTTGTTTAACCAAAAATTAGATTTTAGGTCAAAGCTTTAATTTAGAAGAACTCGGGTTACTGATAATCGGAAAAAAGTATATAAAGAAAGAGATTTGTGAATAATATAATCAGAAAGCAAGTAAATCAATGTATATTCCAGTAGTGTTTTTCTCGTGTCCTACAGTTGTTTGTGACTTTCCCTTTTATAGCCGTTTTGGGAATACTGACTTTACCTTTGTCATAATAAGACAATTATGGGTAATTAATGACCTTAAATGTTACGTTATGCAATCATATACATTAAATACATATTCTCTAACGTTTCTAGCATTTAATACTCATTAAATGCTGTATCTGGGCTCTTTTTTGCTGTCAGATTCATTCCTTTGACTCTTCTCGATCTTTGACCTTTGAATGTCTTGAATAGGTACGAGCGTTGAATTACTTGTATGAATGCTCGTGCCTTCTTTATTTAACTTACTCGTATCTGTTGTTTCTCGAATCTGTTGCTGCTCGTATCTGTTAACCAACCTTAATTCTTTGACTGTTTGACCAGTCTACGTGTCATGACACGTCACCATATATATAAATACAATTTTCCCCAATACACTTCCGGCCGCCACGTCCCATAGCGATTTCTTAAACTGCAAAAGTTAGAGAAGAAGAAATAATTAAAGAAAATGCTTCATTATGTATATGTATACATATGAATACTGAATTCCTTATACTGTTAGCATATATAAGTAGTTACATATATAGGTTCAATTATATATGGGAATACTTACAGGAAAAGAAACAGCATTACGAGCAGCTAATGCTAAAATATAAGCACAAGAAACAATCCTAGGACATTTTTCCTCAACTTGTCGCTTGATATCATCAATTACATCGAAACCACCCAGCGAGAGGTTTGGCCTGGACTCCTTCTCAGATTGATCTGTTCCAACGTGAAGTCATTCTTAGCTTTGCTCCAAGTGAGATCTCTAACAAGTTGTTCAGCATTTGGACAACAAGTGATCTTGTAGAAATTCTTGCGTGGCACATTATTTCCTGCAGCCGAAATTGGTTGGAGAAGGAGGTGGAGTTGTATCCTCAACAGGTTCCACAGTTACTAGTTCTTCTTCATCACCAAAGTATGGAAGAAAATCATATGAAGCTTCTTCCTGAGCTTCCCAATTCCATGCCAATTCTTCATCAAATTCAACATCGCGACTTACCACCACTTTATTGTTACTTGGGTTGTATAACTTGTAGCCGTTTGAACTCGTATCATAGCCAACAAACACATGCATCGATCATTAAGCTTCGCTCTCCCTTGCTGTGGTACATGAGCATAGGCTATGCTCCCAAAGATTCTCAAGTGCTTGACACTTGGCTTTCTTCCATTCCATGCTTCTTGAGGGGTTTGATCTCTAACATTTCTTGTTAGAGACATGTTGTTCAAATAAACTGCACAAGAAATAGCTTCGGCCCAAAATTCCTTGGGCATACTTTTAGCTTTCAACATATACACTAGCCATATTAAGAATCTTTCGATTCTTTCTCTCTGCTACTCCATTTTGTTGGAGTGAATAAGGTACAATTAGAGGGCGACGAATTCCATGAGACTGACAAAAGTCATTAAATTCTTTTGAAGTGAATTCGCCTCCTCTATCGGACCTTAAAGCTTTTATTTCATAGCTACTTTCTTTCTCTACAAGCACTTTAAAAATTTTAAAAGCAGCAAAGCTTCAGATTTTTGGTTTAAGAAATAAACCCAAGTCTTTCTACTAAAGTCATCAATGAAGAGAAGAAAGTATTTACTTTTACCAAAGGAGGGTGGATTGATTGGCGCACACACATCAGTGTGCACAAGTTGGAGTAGCATGGTTGCTCTTCACATGGACTCCTTCGAAAAACTCCTCCTTGCATGTTTTCCAAGAAGACAAGCTTCACACAATTGATTGGGATGGTTGATTGGTGGTATCCCATGCACCATCCAATTGATTTGAGCGCTTAAGTGCCAACACCATGATTCATCTTGCACATTAGCCTTCAAACACTTTGCATCATTTGTCTTAAGATTCAGAGAAAATAATCTATTCTTTGCCATATGCACTTTAGCAATTAGAATTCCACTTGATTCTCTAAGCCAAAGATACATATTTTTCATGTCGATGTCATATTCCTTTTGAAGAAGTTGGCCCAAACTCAAAATATTACTTTTTAATTTTGGGACATAATAAACATCTTGAATTAACTTGTGGTCACCATTTTTACAGGAGATCAAAATCGTACCTATCTCTTCGATTTGAATCTTTGAGGTATCTCCAAAGGACACATTACCTCTCACAGTTTTATTGATCTCCACAAACTTCTCTTTGCATCCACACATATGATTGCTTGCTCCATTGTCCAAATACCATGAGCTACAATCATCCCTGTCTTCTTCCTTGAGTGTCAGCAACAATGTTGACTCATCTTCTTCTTTCTTGTCGTCAACAAAGTTAGCTTTTTGTTCAATATTGCTACGACATTCCCAAGCGTAATGGCCAAATTTATGACAATTACAGCACTCAATTTTTGATTTGTCATACCTTTGTCCATTATTTTCTTGGTAGAAGCCACGTCCTCTTCCTCCTCTTTGTCCACGACCACGACCTCTGAATGTTTGGTGGATTTTAACTTCATTATTGAAGTTGTTACTATTAAAACTTCCTCTTCCATGACCGCCATGGCCTCGTCCCCGTCCATTCCCTCGATAGCTTTTTGAAGGATGTCTGAGTTTTAAGAAGTTGCTCCAATGGCACTTTTTGTCTCCTTTTGATTATTTCTCGTGGGCCTGTAAAGAACCCTCCAATTGCTCCACCATCATAGAGTCTAAATCTTTAGACTCCTCCATAGCACACACCACAAAATCAAATTTAGGTGTTAAAGTGCAAAGGATCTTTTCTACCACATGGACATCTTCTATGTCCTCCCCATATCTCCTTAATTGATTCACAACAGCCTTCACTTTTGAACAATAATCCGAAATGCATTCGGATTCTTTCATTTTTAAAACTTCAAAATCAGCCCTTAGAGTTTGAAGTTTTACCTTACTCACCTTGTCAACTCCTTGAATAGAATTTTGTAAAATCTCTCAAGCTTCCTTTGAGGTGGTAGCATCTGTCACCTTCTCAAACATGACATCATCCAGACATTGGTAGATGAGCGTGAGGGCTTGTTGATCCTTCTTCCTTGTCTTTGCCAAGACATCTTTTTCATTTTGAGGCACAGCTTCCTCATAATCAGGTTTTGCATACCCTCTATCTACGATTTTCCACACATCCTAGGAGTCAAGAATGACTTTCATACGTAGACACAATTTCTCATAATTATCTTTTGTGAGACGGGGGTACTGTAATGACAGCGGACCATTATTCGCCATGGCTCTGATACCACGTTGGAAAAATAATAATAATCCCTCCCAAAAATAATATCCACGATAAATAATAATAACACAAGAGAGTAACAAAGACACCAAATTTTTTAACAGGGTAAAATACAATACTCGAGCGTAGCAATATTACCACTATAATATTACAACTTAGTAGTGTCAAAGAGACTACTACAACTTCGAAAGAAATACCACTCTTTATTTTAAATACCTCACAACAATGTTACTCACACTCACTATTTGTCTCACAGACCACGATCTGTGGATTAATCTCTCTAACTTCTGTTACTTCTTTATGCTTTTTGGTGTGTTTGAAGAAGTGAGAGAGCTCCTCCATTTATAGGAGCAAAATACGAAGCCTCTAAAAATACTACAGAAAATGTATTAATCTCCTCCGCTTGTTTTCAAACTTTAGCTCCAAGAAAGAGTTGCCAGTAAAGTTTTATTTCATAGTCACATGCCTATTGTTGAATAGGATGCACCCCACACTCTCAACCTGTATTTATACTAGTTGAGATCCTAGACCAAGTCAACTTAGGAATCTGAATTTGACGCGGAAAATGTTAGTTTATTCTGTCCTATAAATGACCCAAATAAAAATAAAACTTAAATCAATACCTTTTCCCTGTGGAAGAAGGATTATCATAAATAAGCTGAAATAGATTAACTTAAAACTAAGAAACTTTTTGAGGGGATGAATGGAATTTGCGTATTAGGCGCATGAAGCAAAGTGTTTGGTATGACAGTACACTTTAATATAATTGCAAAAGTTTTTTTTTGGGATTTAATTTTTCATGTTAAATTTTATCTGTCTGCAATAATTTTTTCACTATAACATCAACAAATATATTTATAACAGTATGATTTTTGTAAAATATCTCTCTATATAGTCATTTTTTTTTTTGGTAATATAAAGGTGAGGTTTACAGAATTAGAATCTCTAAGATTATCAATACTAAGTTAAGAGAATCTCTAAGATTATAAAACTTCAATATACTACTAGTGACAAAGAATATTAGGTGAGTACATACATAAAAAAATGTATTAGCTTTTCCTAAATTTTAATTATGAATGAATTATGCATATCTTTTGAGATTTTAGATTTAAAGAATTCTTATCTTTTATAACATTAAAAAGTTTTTAAAATGGTTTTAATTTCTGGATAATATTTGTCTATAACAATCAAATAATATTTAAACGTCAAATGTTATTATAGTCAATTACTATAAAAGTCAAAAACATATATCGAAACAAACGAGAATATTATAGAGAGATTCGAGTGTAGTTAGAGAATATATGTAAGTTGTTAGCCCAATTTTGTTTACGCCTGAAGCATTGTTGTTGTTGCTGTCGGTGCTGCTAGCCCAATTCTATTCAATTCTAAAAAAATCAAGTTTGGG